>NC_143482.1:55900172-56204720 GCF_027475165.1 Benincasa hispida
TTTGATTCCCTGCGGGAGCCTCGTTATTATTAGCCATGCTTCTTCACCACTTAATTTGGCCCTAATGTGCTTGTGCGCGAATAATACACTTGATCTCTGGGTTCACTTAGAATTTCTGGATCACTCCAGCACTCTTAAGCTGTCAGACTTCTCTTCGTGTTGAACAGCCAGTACAAAGAGATCTGTCTTGCAAAATACCACAAACATATTCAAACAATAACCGTTAACCATTCCCCGGCAACGACGCCATAAACTTGTAATGCGAATTTTTGTATGATGCAAGTCCATGCCATAAACTTGATGACATAGATTTTATTCGATGATATGTGATACTACTTCTAGATATTAGTTATTAATGAATGTTCTTGTAGTATGCTGTGCGTTGTCACAAGTTTCCTTGCGTTGAAACCATGTATAATTTTCACCTCAAGTTTCTCGATGTGATCCGAGGTCGAACACAGGGACTGTTTGAGATTATTACGTTGTGTTTGTGATATATGCGACCAAGGATTTTTCAATTTATAGAAGAGTTTTGTGTACAAGTAATTAAACATGCGATAAAATAAAGTAAAGCGGTAGTAATGTGATAATAAAATAAATTGTGATAAAGTAAATCTAAGCTAAGATGATACAAGGTATAGGTTTCATGATACAAGATACTGAGGTCAAGGCTAGCTGTAAAGATTATACAAAGATCGTGTAATGCGGTGACAAGTCTTATGTGTGAAGCAGAAACAGATAAGATAATTAATACAAACATCACAAGTTCCTTAATTGCGTTAAAGATATAAGTATGGTTCCGCTTTTCCCTTGGCGTACACCTCTCGGTGATCGACTGCGTTCCCACATCTCTGTGGTGAAACAGGGACGAACGTAATGAACGCAAGGTTGCTTCCATCTCGGGAAGTACTGCTTGCTTTAGTCAACGCATTCTTCTAACCTTCTCTCAATAGATCAGAATGACATCTTCACTTCTGCCCTCACAGGTGAAGATCCCGTCTAGCATGCCTTAGCTAAATGCATTTATCTCTTTATCACAGATTAAGTTACTCGTTTAATGCATATTAGTTACCAAGGGATTAAGAAAATTTCATGGAGAAAACGATTAATGGAGGAACGGAAATAGACAAAGAAGTGGAAATGGTAAGGATCAAGACATTCAATAACACTATTTAACGTCTGATACATGATTTGTGAATGAAGGGATTAAGAGAATGAAATACAATTGATGAAATAGAGTTAGAAACAAATACAAATAAGCGCCAATGTCTTAGCGCCGATCTGGATGGAGATTTGTTTGCCGGCATGGATGGATCGTGTGGAAGGATGAGCTTCCCTCTCAGGCTTTCTCAACCTGTAGCAGGGATCTAATCACAGAGCTTCACGGTGGGGATTTGACAGAATTGCGCTGAGACTCACCTCTCAGCCTTGTCTCTTCTCTTCCCGGATTTCTTTCGATTAGTACTCAGCTCAGTCTTTCTCTCAGTAATCTAGCATCAATTAGCCCTCATATCAAGTATATATTCTCTGAATTCTATGGGGTATTTATAAGTGAAAAGATTTGACTCTTGGCTTGTGGACCCCACTTCTTGTTATGGAAATTCCGAAGATGGAGGAATAAATATTCCTTTTGTTATGCAATCAGACCGTCAAATCTGCACAACGGTTAGTTGTACACGTGTCGCAATCCTCCACATTTGCATTGCTCAGCTGCATCTTTCGATCGGTTGCTCGCATGCAGTGATGTTTTTATTATCGCATGCAGTTGAAATTCAGCTCGGGATCGACTATCGCATTGCACCATCATTGCATTAATCGTCTGGCTGATGGGCGCAATGTGACAGAGATGCATTGTTCAGTTTCTCATTGAGCCTTGATCGTAAGCGGTGACTTGGTTTCCTGCAAAACAGAGTAGAAATATCCCCTTCTACCATCTTAATGATGTTAGTGGGTGTAATTGCGATAATTTATATTTATTGTATTTCTAAGCCAAGTTTCATACAATCGACGCATATTCCTTCTCTTTTGACCACAATATCTGAATAAGGTAGCATAAATAACTTGTATTTCTACAAGTTATCAGTCACTCTTAAGGGTTGCAATGAAATCATCTCCGCATTTTATCTATTTTCCCACACATTTATTTCATGTCAAGGTTTGTCGTATCTCTACCTTTCATGCATATTCTCATTGCGTTGTCTGTTAGATAGGAGTAGGCGTAGGGTTAAATTAGCAACCTCCTGTCCATTCTTTTATTTAAACCGCCACATGCACATTACCGCATACATATAGCTACAAGTCCCTGTGTTCGACCTCGGATTACCCGAGAAACTTGCGTTCGTGTTATACTTGGCGTGAGCGCTACAAAACTTATGGCAGGACACATGGTCATTGCATACATTCATTAACACATTATCAGTCCAACGCATGATCATTGACGCATGACTATCAACGCATATCTTAGCAACATGCATTGCATACCACGTCCACGGGATTTTTGTTGTAGAGTAAAATTGACTTCTAATTTCCCGCCATCACATGTACTAGAGTCAACTTAATTTCAGGACAGTCAATTCATGAAACATTCTAGAAGTTAGCGGTCCACCAGCTTTCTTTCAAAACAATTTTTACAAAATTTCCTAAGAGCATCGCATGATTTATTTCAGTCTATCAGCAATGAGGACATTGCTGTGTATAAATTTGGGGGTGCTACTATTTATTTTCAACCTTGCTACTTTTTTCAAACTAAAAAAAAGAGAGAAAAAAAATCATAACATTGACATCAGATCCTACCCATAGTTGGATGTTTGCATGACACTTGTGAGGGTAAGCCAAAATGAAGGTGGGAATCATGATCAACGCATAAATCAAGTGATCGCAACTCCACTGCCAAGTAAAATTGGCATGAGTTTATACTGAGAAAGAATGCCTTGCTCGTAGTTGGATGCTTGCACGACATCTATGAGGGCAAGCCAAAACAAAGGCTAGGCACTTGGATTAGCGCAAGGTCACAAAGAGAATATCTAAACCACGAAAGGATAAAAATCATTTGGAAACACTCCGGTTGGAAAAAGTTTTGAAATAAATCATGCGATGTCCTGGAAACAAGTAAAGTCTTTTTTAAGGTTAAACTTGCGGTCCCTAACTATTAGAAATATTTTAGGAAGAGACCAGGATAGAAATTAAGAAGATTTTGGTTCATAAAATTTGAATAAGGCACCTTGAGAAATCTAGGTAGTGAAAAGGAGGTTGACACTTTAAAGAAAATCTTTAGTTTATGCTTGAGAACAAGCATTGTTTTAAATTTGGGGGTGTGATAGCGGGTAGAAATGCACATTATTACAGCACAAATAAGTAAAACTATGAGTGATTATGATAGTAAAAATAAACAAAATCATGTCCAAAAGTGTTAAACTAAGAAAATTGCAATCGCATGCGCCCATCGCATAAAAGCAGTTAATTTACTTATTTTGTGCAGGAAAAATGCGTTGGTGCCAGAAAAATTGCGATCCAAGGAATGAGACGTATGCGCACATTGAAAGATTGTGATCGCAAAGTCATGCGATCGTATGCAATCGTGAGAAGTTGCTCAAGAAGGTGGCCTCATAAAGACTGCACATCAAGGTGACAACATAATAAATCATGATGGGACGAAAAGCTGATGACGATCGAATCCGAATTTAGTTGACAAGCTGTTAAAGCCACACTATAGCAAGTACACTAAACATTCTGTGACCATTAATTGGCGCATCAGAGTAGGAGATTTAATGATCGCCCATTATTGCAATCATTAGAGAGAAAGGCTGCTTCACCTTGAGCTCTATAAATACCGGAGGCCACCATTGTAAAAGGGGTTAAAGAGTTATATCGCCATATATAGAATAGAGAATAAGTTAGAGAGCCGTCAGATCATATTCATACTTATACTTAGAAGACAGAGATGAGCTAAGAGATGAAGAAGTCGAGAGATCATTCCCAGGCAGATCGAGAGATTGCCAAGAAGCGCTACAAAGGGAGAGAGGGCCAACACTTGCCAAAGCAAGAATATTCATCTGGACACAGTTGGAGTAAAAAATATAGTGTAAAAAGCCATGGGAAGCAAGATATTGATACCAGCTTCTTATCTCTACATTCCATTGCTATTCTGTATTTTGCATTTTATTTATAGAAAATGGAAATCTCATTTCAACTTATGTTCGATATCTTCATACTTCGCATGAGTAGCTAAATTTTCGAATGGGTTGAGAAGTACTTAGCTAGCATGACCTAAGATTTACACTTTATGTGATCATCTTGTCTTATGTATGCGTCATTGACCTTTTAGAGATACTCGAGAGAGTAGTCTAAAGAAATAATCTAGACTTGAGAGAGTCAGATTGGAATCTAGGCTTGAGAGAATTAGATTAGAACCACATAAGCAAGAGATAGAAACATAGACATAAGTTCTATTGTTATTAACGCATCACATGCACCCTAAAATTAGGATATGATAGTATGAAGTCACCTTGTGTATATGTGCATCATTCATCATCGCATAAACAAGAATAGAGGCTTAGACATAAGTCCTATCGACATTTTCGTATACATCGCATGCGTTCTATAAATAGGAATTATGGCATTTTCATTGAAATGTGACATGCTGTTGTTTGTGTGTAGCATGATCGCATAACTTGTATGCAATCTTAGTAAGTGTTAGCTAAACCCTTCTAAACCCGTTCATTGCATACTCATTGTAATTCTCGATTTCATCTACTTTTTATTCGAACTCCGTCGCATAGGAATTATTCTTAGACAAAATACCATCTAAATTATTTGTTTTCACCACTGCAAGGGAATCAAATTTACTGTCGCATATTTACGCAGTAGTCCCTGTGTTCGACCCTTGACTTACCAGGAAACCTAGTGAGGCTTATACTTGAGTCTTATTAGGAAAAATTGCATGTGCAATGCATAACACATCACTGCAACTCATACCATAATCGCATCATATTTAGAACGCATCAGGTGGCAACATTTAACTCCGTTTCATGCCCCTTAGAATTCAAGAGGGACTGATAAGTTTGAAGCTCATTGAGAAGTGTAGTTAAGTTATATTCTATCTTGCTCATCATTGTATTTGTGCAGAACTACAAGAAGCTCTCCGGAAGAGACTCTGGAATAAAACTGACCTGATTTTTCTCATCTATGACAACTTTGTTTACATCTGCCACATTGAAATAGACCATCATGTCCAGAACATGTTCTCTAATAGAGGCCCTTCTTTCACACGACAGTTGTAAACATACTTGATGGCATTATGTCTAAGGCAGAAGGATGGTTGTCCGAACATCCCCCGCAGAGATTCCATAATCTCTTTAGCGATATACATGTGATCGTTTTTCTTAGCCAAAACATCAGATATGCTACCAAGAATCTAGACTTTGGCATTTTCATTCGCCCTTGTCCACTTGTCATATGCATCCTGAACAGTTTGATTTGCATTTGAGTCGGGGTCTTGAGGACATTCCTTAGTTAAAACTGATGGAACACGAGACATACGTAGCGGAAAAAGGACCTAATTACACTCTAATTGCTTTTAATCAAAAGGAAATTAGCATGCAAAATGAAGGAAAAAACAGTAAATAAAAGGGATGGAATACAACTTTTGAAGCTCCCAAAAACTGCTTTACCTTGCTGAATCACGACCCAAACTCTTCTCGACCACCACTAGAGTTGACCTACTATCCTCTAGACTCAGAACCGGGTTGTGGGACCCAGTGGATGAAGAACCCAAGAGAGAGAAAGAGATGGAATTTGGGTAGGGTTTGCGTTTGTTTTTCCAGCCCAATTTTGAAAACAAATTTGGCAAATTTTCAAAACTTTTTTCATCCAAATTGAAAGCCCATTTTATAGAAAAAACCATGCAACGATTGCATGAAATAAATTCATAAAAATCCAACACTTAGAATCCACTATTTAAGTAGGATTAATGTCTCCACTATAAGCTAACACCTAGCCCACTATTTTGTTAGTAGAATTATCCAACAAAAGTTTAGATTTTCCCACTAACTATAGTCAAAGGGCAAAATAGTCATTTGGTCAAACTCAAACTTTGACCAAAAAGCCAACATTTTCACTTTTTATGATTTTTTTCGTGTTGACTAATTTTGACCTCCCCAGCATGAATCCGCATTCATTTTCTTGAAATTCAAATCACATTTGAATATAAGGTCGGTCAAAGTTTGACATTTCAAAGTTAAAAGTCAACTCTTTGACTTTTTACCATTTCCATTATTTCCGAGCTTCTGAATATGAATGTATTCATATTCTTGATATTTAAATCATATTTAAATATTAAAGCTATATCTCTAAACTGTAAAACCGACCACTATATCACATATACTTGCCGGTTTCTCTCTCTTCACCTAATTTTAACTATTTGAATTATTCTATCATACTGTTCTAAGTTTATTCCATATGAGCTAGTAGGGGAACCTAATGGACCTATTGAACATGGGCTCCAACAATCCGAGATTAGCTGGCTAAACACTTTAGACAGAGCTAATCAACATTTGTTAACTAACAGGTCATTCCACTATAGCCCCATAGTTGCACTCCCTTCACTATAGATATATTTGTGTCCATTTGATATAACCATGATTAGTAAGCTAATCCTTCATAGATTGTTCGTAATCTCGGCTGGGTCATAAAAACCGTTTTACCCCCGAGACTACATCTTATTCCTTAAGTTTCACTGATCCTCTAATGAACAATTGGTTTAAGATCCAACCTATAAACCGAACCCCTCTCGAGCCAAGGAAAGGGTGGGGCCCCTTGTCAAGACCTGGATTCAGTACTAAAGGGAACAACCTATCTACTATCCCTATAACGGGTAGGAGTGAATTCCGTCTTGCACCCTATCTTCCCAGCTATCCACCTGATCTTACCCCTGAAATGGGAGGCTTATTGGGCCAGTGATGATGAGCTTCCTTCACCTATGCAGATCTAAGGATAATTCCGAGTGAACAGGAGTTCATAGTTAGCTCAGGATTAAGATTAAGTTACCTAGGTCATCAATTAACGAAAAACTCAGTTTTATACATACAACGTCATTTAGAACGTAAAAAGTGACTATTTCATGGTTGAGTCTTATGCAAACTTATTGCATAGGATGCCCCCACTCACGTATCTCTATATGAACCATTCAGGATCACATCGTTTGTACTAACTACAAAGTGGGCCGCATCCATAGTGTCCCCAGAATAAGGCGCCCAACCTTATTCATATACTATAGACCATTTTGGCTATATATTTGAACTTGATCCACATTTATGTCACTACATAAAGTTCAAAGTACATTAAATAGCCTTAGATCCTTAGTTTATTGGATTCAAGATTACAATTTCAATAACAACTTCATCGAAAAAAAAATAGAATATGTTTATTAATTTACAAACTACGAGTTTTAGGACATAAAATCTAACAAACTTCCACTTGGACTAAAACATCTAGTGGAGTATCACAATATTGAATTTACAAACTTCGTAGACCTAGACTCTATAGGTGACCTTCAAACACTTTAGCCGTGAGGGCCTTTGTAAAAGGATCAGCAATGTTTTGCTCAGAAGATATCTGGGTTACTACAACGTCTCCACGATGTACAATCTCTCGGATCAGATAGTATTTCCGCTCAATATGCTTTCCGCGCTTGTGGCTTCTTAGTTTGCAACTGCACCACTATTATCACAATATAGGGTGATAGGCAGATGCATATTTGGAACGACTTCCAAATCTGTCACACCCCGCTTCAGATTACCCTCTTAACCTGGATGGAATGATGATTGCAGCAATTACCAACCCTTTTGATGCCACTTACTGCCTATCTAACCTATTAAATTTTGCTCAAACCCTGAATACATACATATCATCAGGGTTTCGCAGCATTGTCCATATATGAATATTAAAATTTAGTGAGCCCATCTAGAATACTAGTCAATAGACATACACATGTGTACTAACTAATACAGGTCTTTAATTATGCTTCCTTCAACCTATTTCTTTAAGTGGCAGAGCAGTAGCAGAAAAGTCTTTTGGGAACTGACCGCTACCTGAAAGGAAAACATTTGAAAACGTGAGCTAGAAGCCCAATGAGTGACTTAATAAAAACATAAATCTTATGCTTAAACTGAAAGCTCAAAAATATAATACTGGAACTAAAA
Organism: Benincasa hispida; assembly: GCF_027475165.1. NCBI lineage: Eukaryota > Viridiplantae > Streptophyta > Magnoliopsida > Cucurbitales > Cucurbitaceae > Benincasa > Benincasa hispida. The sequence goes on from NC_143482.1 coordinate 55,908,371, forward strand.
TATGCCAAGCAAACGTGTACATAAAACCTTTAAAACCATTGTATCTGAATCTTGAATCTTGATTGAGAATGAACATTCTTTGCTTGAATTCCCATCGCCAAACCATGGCTAGATGAGACCTCTACTTCGACCTGTTCATACTAAAATATGGCTAGGGGAGATCCCTATGTCGATCTCTTTAAATATATCGATGGGCATCTCAAGTAACTTCCTTTAAACATAAACATTGATAGCAACTCTTAAACATCACATCATTATTCTCTAGTTGAGAACGAGCATACATCGCTCTAGCTCCCAACGTCTATTATCGGCCATGAGTCCCATGCTTCGGCCTCTCCTTGTTGGTTTATGGCCTAGGAGACCCATACTTCGGCCTCTCCTTCAAAACTACCTACGTGTACGTGGAGGTTTCTTTGTATCGTCAACACCTTAAGTACATTTATTTAGATACCTTTCTTACCTTCAGTACACCTCTTCATTGTGTTTAGAAATATCAACGCATGTACTTTGGCCATCTTAGGTATTTAAACACAGTACATCAAGCTTCATTCAACCTTAGTTTCAACCTTAATGCATGTTTCATACTTAGTTTCAACCCTAACGCATGCTTCATACTTTGTAAAATAAGTTGGCTTAACTCGTGTTGAACTAGCTTGTAAAAACTATTAGCATGCGTTAGATATGGGAAACATACTTAGAAAACTCATACATTAGTAACATCATGGGTTGAAAAACATTCATTAGCATTAGCAATTCCAAACTATCCTTTAGCCTAGGAGAAGATATGATTGCCTTTATCCTTAGTTGAGAGTGAACTACTAGATCTAACCCTCAACGTCAACCTTAGTCAGGGAGAACCCTTTTGCTCAATCCCTCAACGTCAACCTTAGTCGGGGAGAACCCTTTTGCTCAATCCCTCAACGTCAACCTTAGTCGGGGAGAACCCTTTTGCTTAATCCCTCAACATTAACCTTAGTCGGGGAGAACGCTTTTGCTCAATCCCTCAACGCCAACCTTAATCGGGGAGAACCCTTTTGCTCAATCCCTCGACACCGTATTACCAACGTGCACGTGGTTATAACTGAGTACCATCATACCTTAGGTACTTGACTAGGATACCTTCTCATTGTCCTTCCGTATCAGTCATGTAACTAGTCATAAACATTTAGTTGAACACTAATGCTTAGTGCTCAAATCATCATACTAGTTCATCATAAAAATGGAGTTACTTAAACATGCTAGAAGTATTTGGACAAGATAACATATTTAAATCATGTTAATTTCCATGGAAAACATGCTTTACTTAGCATGAGAAATAACTTCAAACATATGTTTCTTAGTACTTCACATAAACACTTAGCATGAGAAATAACTTTAAGGAAATCATGGTTTCTAAATCATTAAAGCATTAAATCATCACACAATCACTCACAGCCCGTTGGCCTCTTAACGAGTTATACGCCTCTCCTAGCTCTTCTTGGCCTGAAAGGAAATAATTCCTAGTTAAACTACTTAGAATTCTTAGCAAAATACCTCAAATAGTTCATTTACTAATAGAACTTTCTTCCACAAAAACCCATTGCTACCAAGACAACCATTCTGAGTGAATCCATTCTCATGAGCGATATCAAGCTTTTCCTGGCAAACTTTCATCCTAGCGATACTCAACTTACATTGAGATTCAACCCAATTTCTAGCGAGACTTCCTTCTAGAGCGAGATCCTCATCACAAAATTAACGAGATTTGATCTAAAGAGCTAGTCATGCTGGAAAGAAAAACATATCCTTTTTAGTAAAAACATTAATCTTTTAAATCCAATCAAGTTTAGCAAAAAAAAAAAAAAAAAAAAAAAACTAACAATGTACCCTTCAGTATTATATTTTGCAACGATATTGCGAAAGTTTAGAGTAACCTCCACCGAAGGGCAGTCGATTATTTCTCTTCTGAACCAAGACTATATTGACTAGATACTATCACCAGAATAACTCTTATTCCTATAGTAACTCAGTTATCGCTACTTTGGTCAAGAATTTACTAATACTTAGTAATTCTCGTAAGTGTGACCTTCCATTTCAAACCTCAAAGATCGGAATCATTATGCTCCCGAAGTTGAAAAGACAAGAATGAAAACGGACCTGAGAGACCCTATCAATTTCTAGAGTTCGTGGAGTTCTGAATCCTATAATACAACCCTTCGATTGGTAAGGTCGCTCTAGGGTAGACATGCAGGCGCATTATAGGAATCTCTTGGTGCGACCTAATAGAAGAGACCGTAGGATGTGTTGACACACTTCCTTCTCCTACTTACTATGAACAACTTCCCCTATTCACCTTGTGATTGACTCATGCAAACACTCTCCGAATGAAGTCTGCTCCAAGGGTGGCCCAAAGCCAAGCATGAATCTCACGGTGTGAACTCTTAGGGATGTTGGAGCTAAAAGTACATTACTTCTCTCCAGCTGAAGTGTTCTAGACGGTTAGGGTATAAAATACTTAGCGATACATTTCGGCTAACTAAACATATTCTAAGTCTAGGTGATTCATTCGAGTATAACTTTTATATTGGATTTTTAACCTACAATTTCTAGGTGATAAACAAATTTTATTACCTCACACCGTTCACGCATGCTCATAAAACTTGTTTAACCTAACTCAGACGCTGGCTAGATCTCTAGGTAATAGGTGTTTTATGGACCGTCAACTTAAAAACCTTCAACCTTAGTCATCTTATCTGACTTTTGCCAAGATCTTGCCGGGTGAGTTTTCTTGTAACTTCGGTTTTACAAGATATCGACCTATTTTCTATGAAAATTGGGATTGTTCGATGGTTAACCTTAAATGAGCATGCATCTTATCTTTGTTATAGATTTTAGAAGTCTAGGTTATTTTATAACAATTATAAAATAAATTATAACAATTATAACCCAAGAGCATTCATCTATAACATTCTTCCTTCAATCAAACATGCTTTAATATAACACTTATATTAAAACTAAGCATGCATAGTATATATTTTATAAGATATAACAAATGCATGTCACATGCTTTTCCTATGGTGGGGTTTTAAAACTATATGGCATACTATATGCATACATAATCAAACAACATTATACATCACATGCATAATAGGTAAACAACACTAAAGTGGACCAATTTTAGCATTAAAAACAAACAAATAACTAATTTATTACAGTAACCAGCAACCAGCTTCCCGAAATTGGCTTCAAACATTTTGAACCATTTGGAACCGCTCAGAAACCCTCTCGAACCGGCCTAAAAACTTCAAAAACCAAGTTGAATCGGCCAAACCGGCTCAACCAGATCAAACAGACCGATCCAGACCATCTGGACCGGCTGGTCAATGTGCACTAGCGCAGTCAACGGAGGCACGGGGCAGGTCGGGTCGATGGAAACGTGCGGGTTGCAAAGGCGGGAGGTGCGCGGGTCGCGAGTCGAGGGCGAGCGGAGTGGTAGGCATGCGAGGCAACTTCAAACTGGGTCGGACGTCGGGCTGCGAGTTGGTGTTAACTTGTAGAAATACAAGTTATTTATACTGCTTTATTTAGATATTGCAGTTAAAAGAAAGGAAAGTTGCGTCAATTGTATGGAAATTAGCTAAGAAATACAAGAATTATAAGTTGTCGTCAATACACCCACTAACACCATTGCGTTGGTAGAAAAGAATATTTCAAGTCTGTTTTGTAGGAAATCAAGACACTGTATGCATTCATGGCTCAAGATAAAAAGATCAATGCATCTACGTCGCATTGCACCCATCATTCAGGAATGAATAGATGATCAACGCAACGATGATTCATGTGACAATCAATCAAGAGCTTTGCGATCAACGCAACTTCAACCGCATGCGGTAATAAAAAACAACACTGCATACGGACACACGATCGAAAGATGCAAATGAGCAACGCAATCACGGAGGATTTTGACACGTGTACAACTAACCATTGTGCATTTTCGATGGATTGATTGCATAACAGAAGGAATATTTATTCCACCATTCGCGGAATTTCCATAACAATAAAGTGGGTACCACACGGCAGAGAGTCAGAGCATTCATCTATAAATACCTTCAGAGAATTCACTAAAAAATATACATGATATGGGATAATTGATACGAGGCTATTGAGAGAGAGGCTGATCTGAGTGCTGATCGGAGAAGATCCGGGAAGAAAAGAGACAAGGTCAAGAGCTGAGTCTCAGGGTAGAATCATTCCAAATCCCCGCCGTAAAGCTCTGTACCTAGATCAACTCTACCAGTTGAGCAAGTCTGAGAGGGAAGCTCATCCTTCCGTTCACTCCATCTACGCCGACAAGCAATCTCTCCATCCATATCGGTGTCAAGACATTGGCATTCTTCTGTATCTGTTTCTAACTCTTATTCATCAATTGTACTTCATCTTCTTAGTCTAAATCATTCACAACTATGTATCAGACGCTTGATTTTATAATTAATTGTCGTCATCATTTTCATTTCCACATTTCTATCTATTTCCGTTCCTCCATAAATCGCTTTCTCCACGATGTTTTCTTAATCCCTAGGTGATTAATATGAATTAAGCAAGTAATTTAATCTGTGCTAAAGAAATAAAGATGTTTAGCTAAAGCATGCTAGATGGCATCTTCACTTGTGAGAGCAGAAATGAAGATGCCATTCTGATCTATCAAGAGAAGGTTAGAAGAATGCGTTAACTAAAGCAAGAAGTACTTCCAGAGATGGAAGCAACCTTGCGTTCACTATGTTTGTCCCTGTTTCACAACAGAGATACAGGAAACGCGGCTGATCACCGAGAGGTGTACGCCAAGGGAAAGTGGAACCATACTTATATCTTTAATGCAATTAAGGAACTTGCGATGTTTATATTAATTATCCTTTCTCTTTCTGCTTCGCACATAAGCCTTGCCACCGTATAACATGACCTTTGTATAATCTCCACAGTCAGTCTCAACCTCTATATCTTGTATCATGTAACCTGTATCTTGTATCATCATAGCTTAGGTTTATTTTATCGCACTTTACTTTTATCACAATTTACTTTATTATCACATTTTTATCGCTTATCTTTACTTTATTGCACAATTTATTTTATCGCATGTACAAACCACACTTTTATTAAATTGAAAAACCCCCGGTCGCATATATCACGAACGTAACACAATCAACCTAAAACAATCCCTGTGTTCGACTTCGGATCACTCCGAGAAACTTGCGGTGAAATTATACTTGGTTTCAACGCAAGGAAACTTGTGACAACACATAGCATACTACAAGCATATCGTTAATAATGCATACATCTAGAAGTAGTATCGCATATCATCACAATCATCCATGCGTTGTATGACATAAGAAGATAAATTTTATGCGTTTCAAGTTTATGGACTAATTTTATGTCAACAAGTTTATAGCGCCGTTGTTGGGGAACTGGTAATGGGGACTTGGACTTGTTCATTCATTCATATTCATCATTGTCCTTATGCATAAAGATACAAAATATATCAAAAAAAGTTTATGGCGCCGTTGTCGGGGATTTGTTAACTGTTATTGTTGAATATGTTTGTGATATTTTGCAGGACAGATCTCTTTATACTGGTTGTTTATCACAAAGAGCAGTCTGACAGCTTATGAGCTCTTGAGTGATCTAGATATTCTAAGCAGACTCAGAGATCAGGTTTCTTATTCGCGCGAAAGCTCATCATGGGCAAATTGAGTGGTGAAGAAGCATGGCTAATAATAACGAGGCACCAGAAGGGAATCAAAGGGAAAATTGGCCAGCACAAGATTCCATATTTCTTGCTACTGACCGCAACATCCCAATGCGAGATTATGCGGCGCCAGATTTCTACAACTTCTCACTAGGAATCTTAAGACCTACGGTTGAGAAGAATGTGGGGCAGTTGATTTAGAATGTGGGGCAGTTCGGAGGATTACAAGGAGAAGACCCACATGTGCATTTGACGAATTTTGTAGACATGTGCAGTGCATTCTCCATGCCTAGTGTGACTCAAGGAGAACTTAGGTTATATCTGTTCCCGTGTACACTGCAAGACGAAGCAAAGAGGTGGGCTCAGTCATTAGAGCCAGATGAGATTAACGCATGGGAACAGTTGGTTGACAGGTTCATGAACAGATTGTTCCCTCCAGTCGTCAATGCAAAGAGATGGAGGGATTTGTTGAATTTTGAGAAAAAGGGTTATGAAACATTGAGCACCGCCTGGGTGTGTTTCAAACAATTAGTGAAGAGTTATCTGTATATCGGGATTCTCGATAGCATTCTGATGGAGACGTTTTACAATGGCTTAGATCAATCAACGCTAGCAGTTGTCGATGCCTCCGCAGTAGAAGGATTAATGGACAGATCATATATGGAAGCCAAGAGAATATTAGATCGCATTTCGCGACTTTCTGATGAGTGGATTGATACCGGGTTTGAGGAAAGTTTTTTGAAGCAAGGAAGAGTAGAAAGTGCCGATTGGTCAACTAATACAATGAGCACACCGGTAGATCAAATGACCACGATGACCTCGCTTTTTCAGACGATGGCTAATCAACAGAGAAATCTCTCTCAAGGTTCAACGCAAGTTAATGCGTTGGCGTATGTGGTCGCAATGAACTGCATTCAATGTGGGGAGGGACATCTAGTAGAAGTCTGCCCATGGAATCAACAGGCCGTATATTCTGTCTATAATGAGTCATTTGGCAACATCTATAACCCTGGTTGGTAGGATCACCGAACTTTAAGTTGGGACGAGAATCACAACCAGGGGAGCCATAGTTTCCATCAAAACAATTATCAAGGGGATCGAGGCAACCCTCTGATCTTCATTAATCTGGACTATAGTCCAGGTAACTCTCAAAGTATACCACCCTATGACCAACCGTTCTTATATGGTACCTCTTGCAGTACCTCATCTCTGGAGACTTAACTAAAGCATTATATCGAAAAGAGAGAGGCAATTAGACAATCGCAAGCTAGCTTCCTTAGAGGTGTAGAAGAGCAAATTGAACAGCTTGCAATTGAGTTGAAAAATAAAGCGTCTAGTACGCTGCCTAGCAGTTCAGGAGCATTGGGGCCACGAGGTAAAGAGGAATGTCCCATAGTGACATTGAGAAGTGGTAAAACAACAGCCCCTATGCTACCGGTACTATATCAAACAACAAGGCCAGTAGATTTAACTGTCGATGATGACCAATCAATCAGTAGTGGAAAAATTATCAGTTCAGAAGTAAGTACACCTACAAAAGATGAAGTTCCTCAAGACTTGAATTCTGAATTAATGCAACCTCTAGCTAACAAAACACAGCAAGAACAGAACCTCAACAAATAGCCAACTAAACAAGAAGTAAGGCGGGATCCTCCACCTTTCCCGTCCAGGCTGAAGAAGAAATATGATAGCAAGCAATTCCAGAGGTTCCTGGACGTTCTGCGACAACTACACATCAATATTCCCTTAATAGAAGCTCTGGAACTGATGCCGAGCTATGTAAAATTTCTCAAGGATATTCTTGCTAATAAAAGAAAGATTGGGGAAAATGAAACAGTTGCGCTAACATATGAATGTTGTTTCAAAACAATATCCCCACCAAAATGAAGGACCCTGGGAGTTTTACATTGCCCTGCTCAATAGGAGGGAAGAAGGCCAGAAACGCGCTGTGCGATTTAGGGGCGAGCATAAATCTGATGCCCTTATCGATCTTTAAGAAGTTGGATATCGACAACGCAAGACCAACCATGATTACACTACAGTTGGCCGATAGATTGATAACGCATCCTGAGGGCAAGATAGAGGATGTACTCGTGCATGTGGACAAGTTCATCTTCCCAGTAGACTTTCTCATATTGGATTACGAAGCTGACAGAGAAGTACCTATCATCTTGGGTCGCCCATTTCTCGCAACAGGGCGAGCACTGATCGATGTGCAAAAAGAAGAACTCACCATCAGAGTTGACGATCAGGAAGTGAAGTTCAACATTTTCAATGTGTTGAAGTACCCAAGTGGTATGAAGAATTGCCATTATATCGAGGAACTAAGGGAAGAACCGTGGCACGAGCCCCTGAAAGAATTGGAAGAAGAAGAATTTTGAATCGGCGCAATATGGGAGGAAGATTGCACCACAATTCAAGTTGAATTAAATTTTGAACCACTCAAGTTATCTGAACGAACCTCATAATGCACTAAGCCATCTTTGGAAGAACCACCCGTGCTAAAGTTGAAGCCATTGCCTGTGCACCTTAAGTATGCTTACTTAGGAGGTAACAACACGTTACCGGTTATCATTTCTGCCTCGTTGAGTAAGGAGAAAGAAGACACACTTATACAGATCCTGAGAAATAACGCAAAGGCTTTAGGATGGACCTTGGCAGACATTCGAGGAATCAGTCCCTCATACTGCAAGCACAAGATTCGTTTGGAAGAAGGAAAGACAAGATTGATAGAAAGGCAACGACGCTTGAACCCTACTATGAGGGAAGTAGTGAAGAGGGAAATAGTCAAGTGGCTGGATGCAGTTGTCATCTACCCGATATCTTATAGTAGCTGGGTGAGCCCAGTGCAGTGTGTTCTGAAGAAAGTGGGGATGACAGCCGTCACTAAAGACAAGAATGAATTAATTCCCACAAAAATGACCCCGGGGTGGAGAATCTGCATGGATTATCGCAAGTTAAATTTGGCCACTAAAAAGGACCACTTCCCACTCCCGTTCATTGATCAGATGTTAGACAGACTTGCTGGGAATGAATTCTTCTATTTTCTTGATGGCTATTCAAGGTACAAACAAATAGCAATTGCGTTGGAGGATTAAGATAAGACAACCTTCACGCGCCCATTTGGTACGTTTGCATTTCGACGCATGCCATTTGGACTTTGCAATGTGCTAGGCACTTTCCAACGATGTATGATGGCGATCTTTTTAGATTACTTGAAGGAGTCAGTCGAAGTATTCATGGACGATTTTTCAGTTTTCGACAATAATTATGACTCCTGTTTAGCTAACCTTGAGAAAGTCTTGAAGAGATGTGTGGCAACAAATCTTGTTTTGAACTGAGAAAAATGCCACTTTATAGTTGAAGAAGGAATTGTTCTAGGTTATAAAATCTCGAAAGCAGGATTGGAAGTTTATTAGGCGAAAATCGACGCAATTTCCAAGCTACCCCCACCAGTGAACGTGAAAATACTTGAAAGCTTTCTGGGACATGCTGGGTTCTATTGAAGATTAATTCGCAACTTCTCCCAGATCGCAAGGCCCCTAAGTGCGCTCCTTGAAGCTGACCATGAATATAATTTGGATGATACGTGTACTGAAGCATTCAACACATTGAAAGATGCACTCATCACTGCACCCATTTTGATTGCGCCGGATTGGACGCAACCATTTGCGTTGATGTGTGATGCTAGTGGTTATGTAGTAGGCGCAATGTTGAGTCAGCGTAAGGACAAGGTATTGCATCCTATCTATTATGCGAGAAAAACTTTGAATGATGTGTAGGAGAATTATACAACCACGGAGGAGGAAATGCTCGCAGTGGTATTTGTACTGGAGAAATTCCATCAATACTTAATTGGAACAAACGTTGTGGTGTATACCGATCACTCTGCGATCAAATATCCAATGACAAAAAAGGATGCAAAACCAAGGCTTATACGGTGGGTGTTGCTCTTGCAAGAATTTGACCTAGAAATCAAAGACTGGAAGGGCATCGAGAACCAAGTCGCTGATCATTTGTCAAGAATGGAGAATTTCGAGGTTCAACGGAAAGAAAAAGATATTGAAGAAAGATTCCCTGATGAGCTACTGATATTAGTAGACATTAATGTTCCCTGATATGCGGACATTGTGAACTTCATCGTTTGCGGTCAAACACCAGAAGACTATACTTACCAGCAGAAGAAGAAGCTAAGACACGACGTCAAATTTTATTTCTGGGATGACCCATTCCTATATTGACTTGGACCTGACCACATTCTACATCGATGCGTTCCTAAGCACGAAGTCAAGCACATTCTAAAGCTTTGTGATGAATCCCCTTATGGAGGACATTTTGGGGGGCAACGGACCGCCGCAAAGGCTTTACAGTGTGGCTATTTCTGGCCAACACTATTTAAGGATGTCCATGCCCACGTTGTGCAATGCGACAGATGTCAGAAAACGGGGAATATTTCTAAAAGAAATGAAATGCCATTAACGTCAATCTTAGTGGTTGAATTATTTGATGTTTGGGGAATCGACTTTATGGGCCCGTTTCCACCATCAGAAGGTCATCATTATATCCTGGTCGAGGTTGATTACGTATCAAAATGGGTCGAGGCCATCGCATGTGCCAAGAATGATTCGGCCACAGTGGCGAAGTTACTTAAGAAGAATATTTTTGTTCGATATGGGACGCCACAGGCCTTAATCAGCGATGAGGGCTCTAACTTTATCAACCGCATAATTACCAACCTGTTGACTAAATTTAACGTTAGCCATCGAGTTGCAACTGCTTATCACCCATAGAATAATGGGCATGCAGAGATTTCTAACCGAAGGATCAAAACTATCTTGGAGAAGGTAGTCAATACTTCCATGAAGGATTGGTCACCCAAGCTTAATGAAGCACTATGGGCATACAAGACTAATTATAAAACACCGATCGGCATGTCCCCATATGCCTTAGCCTTTGGAAAAGCTTGTCATCTGCCGCTCGAGTTGGAACATAAGGCGATGTGGGCATGCAAGAAGTTGAAGTTTGATTTAGCCAGTACGGGGAAAGTCCGAAAGCTACAACTGAGCGAGCTGGTTGAATGGTGAAAGGACGCCTATGAAAAGGCCAAAATATATAAGGAGAAAACCAATAAGTGGCATGACGACCACATAAACCACCGGACATTCATCAAAGGTCAACAGGTATTACTCTTTAACGCACGATTGCGATTGTTTCTGAGGAAATTGAAGTCTCGCTGGTCTGGGCCGTTCAAAATAAAGACTATCTTTCCCCACGGTGCAGTGGAACTAACAACTTTAGATGGGAACAACTCGTTTAAAGTCAATGGTCAACGGATTAAGCCTTCCTACGGAGGCGACATAGATCGACGCATGGATACCATTGACTTGGGCAAGCAGGATTAACCGCTTGCGGGGGAAGCGATTGTGGTAATTCTAAGAATCTCTTTCAATCAGCATCTCTACCTATGTTTACTTTCTTTCTCTACAGCTTTTTTTTAGTGCTTTCTAAATTATGTTACTACTTCATTGAACTAGCCTTTAATGCTTTCTGTATTTACCTTCAATTTAATTCTTTTGTGTATTTCCATGACATGTGTAAATTGTGTGCATTAATAGCGATGTTCTTCAATTTTTGTGAATGACTGGATGAAACGATGAACACCACAAAGTCTTTTCGACTTGCGTTTTTGATGAATTAAAAAGAAAAAAAATAAAAATTAGTATGTAATGCAATGATGGGTGCATTGTGTGCTAACAAGATACACCTTGCGTCTATTACACCCAAATGCATTGCGTTGAGGGGTGTGTTGCGCGCGTATGTGTTCTTTGCTCGTCCTTGGTGAAAAGGCACTATGTTGAGGTAGCGATGCGCTGGTAGCAATATCGTGCACCCGATCCTCCAAAAATGCGTTAAGTTAAGGGGTGTGTTGCAGGAATACGTGCGTTGTTGCCCGTCCTCAGCAAAAATGTATTTGCGTTAATGGAAGCATGGTGTTAATTTTTAATCGGGAATCTGTCTGAATCAAATTCAAAGATAATTTCAAATCATTATTTTTCATTGTTTAATTAAATTCTTTGATTCTTTGTACAGGCCAAATTTTCTGTATTGCGCTATTTGTAATTATTTGTATACTTAGTTAATTTTCAATACAACTAAGTAACAATTCTATCTTTATGCCTGTGCCTCTTCTTTATCATCCTTTGCAACTTTGCAATATTCTTAATCGTTCTTTTTGCGTTATTCATTGTGCTGCCATGATGTATAATATGCAGTCACTTAGAAACATTTCCCACACATTGTAATTTCTACCTAACACTTAGGTAATTCGTAGCTTAGCAATGCTTTACCTTTTATCTTTCAAAGTTCTGCTCAAACCTTCTTTTTGAAATTTTTCTAAGTGTTTGTCTATTCTGTCCAAACAACACAATGAGGACCTTGCGCATCTCTAAATTTGGGGGTGGGGAAGGTCTGAGCAGAAGAGTATACGGTTATTAAGAAAAATGCATTCATTTTTCATCTAAAAAAAACATTTTTCGTATAAACTCCAATGTCAGCGCAAGGGAAAACCCAAAAACATTCCCAACCTGATAAGAGTTAGTTGTGAAAGGAGCCTGCTTGTAGTTGGATGTTCGCATGACACCCGTGGGAGCAAGCCAAAACGAAGGTGGGTTTCCAAGAACAACGCAATATGAAAAGAGAAAGAAATGAGAAAAAGAAAAATAAAAGAATGCAAGAGACAACTCCTCTGAAATTCATGAGTTAAAGTTGAGATTGGCACACAACCGAAGTTGGATGTTCGCATGACACCCGTGGGAACAAGCCAAAATGAAGAGTGTAACCATGATCAATAGTCTTAATAAATGACGCAAAATTTGACCACCGCATCCAGACGCATCAAGTTGTTTTGACAAGAAGAGGTAAACATTCTTTTTAAAACTAGAAAAGTATTTTTGAACAGAAATTTGTAGTATAGAAGAATAAAGTAGGGCTTTGATATGAATTAGCAAGGATAGAAGGAAATTGCGTTGTCAAGTAATGTGCCTAAGTGGAGCATTTGGAGCAACCAATTGACGCAAAAATTTAGGCTAGGAATTGAGCATTATTGCCTTAGTAGAATATATGCTTGAGGACAAGCATATATCTAAATTTGGGGGTGCGATAACTTGTATAAATACAAGTTATTTATACTGCTTTATTTAGATATTGCAGTTAAAAGAAAGGAAAGTTGCATCAATTATATGGAAATTAGCTAAGAAATACAAGAATTACAAATTGTCGTCAATACACCCACTGACACCATTGCGATGGTAGAAAAGAATATTTCAAGTCTGTTTTGCAGGAAATCAAGTCACCGTATGCATTCATGGCTCAAGAGAAAAAGATCAATGCATCTACGTCGCATTGTGCCCATCATTTAGGAATTAATAGACGATCAACGGCGCATGCGACAATCGATCAAGAGCTTTGCGATCAACGTAACTTCAACCGCATGCGGTAATAAAAAACAACACCGCATGCAGACACACGATGGAAAGATGCAAATGAGCAACGCAATCACAGAGGATTTTGACACGTGTACAACTAACCGTTGTGCATTTTCGACGGATTGATTGCATAACAGAAGGAATATTTATTCCACCATTCTCGGAATTTCCATAACTATAAATTGGGGACCACATGGCAGAGAGTCAGAGCATTCATCTATAAATACCTTCAGAAAATTCACTGAAAAATATACTTGATACAGTATAATTGATACGAGGCTATTGAGAGAGAGATTGATCTGAGTGCTGATCGGAGAAGATCTGGGAAGAAAAGAAACAAGGCCAAGAGGTGATTCTCAGGGCAAAATCATTCCAAATCCCCACCGTAACGCTCTGTACCTAGATCAGCTCCACTGGTTGAGCAAGCCTGAGAGGGAAGCTCATCCTTTCGTTCACTCCATCTACGCCGGCAAGCAATCTCTCCATTCAAATCGGTGTAAAAACATTGGCACTCTTGTTATCCGTTTCTAACTCTTATTCATCAATTGTATTTCATCTTCTTAGTCTAAATCATTCACAACTATGTATCAGACGCTTGATTTTATAATTAATTGTCGTCATCATTTTCATTTCCACATTTCTATCTATTTCCGTTCCTCCATAAATCGCTTTCTTCACAATGTTTTCTTAATCCCTAGGTGACTAATATGAATTAAGCAAGTAATTTAATCTGTGCTAAAGAAATAAGGATGTTTAGCTAAAGCATGCTAGACGGCATTTTCACCTGTGAGAGCAGAAGTGAAGATGCCATTCTGATCTATCGAGAAAAAGTTAGAAGAATGCATTAACTAAAGAAAGAAGTACTTCCAGAGATGGAAGCAACCTTGCATTCACTACGTTCGTCCCTGTTTCACCACAGAGATGTGCGAAACACGACCGATCACCGAGAGGTTTATGCCAAGGGAAAGCGAAACCGTACTTATATCTTTAACGCAAATAAGGAACTTGCGATGTTTATGTTAATTATCCTTTCTCTTTCTGCTTCGCACATAAGCCTTGCCACCGCATAATAGACCTTTGTATAATCTTCACAGTCAGTCTCAACCTCGGTATCTTGTATCATGTAACCTGTATCTTGTATCATCATAGCTTAGGTTTAGTTTATCACACTTTACTTTTATCACAATTTACTTTATTATCATATTTTTATCGCTTATCTTTACTTTACTGCACAATTTACTTTATCGCATGTACAAACCACACTTTTATTAAATTGAAAAACCCCTGGTCGCATATATCACGGATGTAACACAATCAACCTAAAACAATCACTGTGTTCGACCTCAGATCACTTTGAGAAATTTGCGGTCAATTGGTTTCAATGCAAGGAAACTTGTGACAACGCATAGCATACTACAAGAATATTGTTAATAACGCATACATCTAGAAGTAGTATCGCATATCATCGCAATCATCCATGTGTTGTATGACATAAGAAAATAAATTTTATGCGTTACAAGTTTATGGACTAATTTTATGTCAACAAGTTTATGGCGCCGTTGCCGGGGAACTAGTAATGGGGACTTGGACTTGTTCATTCATTCATATTCATCATTGTCCTTATGCTTAAAGATACAAAATATGTCAAACAGTAGGGTCTGGGAGCTTGTCTCGGGTCTGATGGCCAAGTTAGGGTTTGTGATCATTTTTCTCCAATTTTGCTGTTGTCTTTTCTCCTGGAATCAAGCAATTACAACCTCATTTTAACTCTAATGACTCCAAAAAAATTACATACCCTTTTTCACACAATAAAGCTCATAAAAATGTAAGCAATTACAAATTTCTACAAGAAATTTAAAGAAAAACAATGCCAAAATCATAATAAACCCACTTTAGTCCATATTTCATTCAACACATGAATAGAAAGGAAAAAAACACCCACCAAAAGCAATTGAGCATAATTAAAGCATGCTCTGATACCAATGATGGAACACGAGATATACGCAGTAGAAAAAGGACCTAATTACACTCTGATTGCTTTTAATCAAAAGGAAATTAGCATGCAAAATGAAGGAAAAAACAATAAATAAAAGGGATGGAATACAACTTTTGAAGATCCCTAAAATTGCTTTTCCTTACTGAATCAAGACCCAAACTCTTCTGGACCACCACTAGAGTTGACCTACTATCCTCTGGACTCAGAACCGGGTTGTGGGACCCGGTGGATGAAGAATCCGAGAGAGAGAAAGAGATGGAAAAGAAGATGGAATTTGGGTAGGGTTTGGGTTTGTTTTTCCAGCCCAATTTTGAAAACAAAATTGGCAAATTGTCAAAACTTTTTTCATCCAAATCGAAAGCCCATTTTATATATATAAAAAAAACCATGCAACAATTGCATGAAATAAATTCATAAAAATCCAACACCTAAAATCTACTATCTAAGTGGGCTTAATATCTCCACTATAAGCCAACACCTAGCCCACTATTTTGTTAGTGGAATTATCCAACAAAAGTTTGGATTTTCCCACTAACTAAAGTCAAAGGGCAAAATAGTCATTTGGTCAAAGTCAAACTTTGACCAAAAAGTCAACATTTTCACTTTTTATGATGTTTTCTGTGTTGACTAATTTTGACCTCCCGAGCATGAATCCGATTCATTTTCTCGAAATTCAAATCACATTTGAATATAAGGTTGGTCAAAGTTTGACATTTCAAAGTCAAAAGTCAACTCTTTGAATTTTTACATCTTTGACCATTTCCATTATTTCTGAGCTTCCGAATATGAACGTATTCATATTCTTGATATTTAAATCATATTTAAATATTAAAGCTATATCTCTAAACTGTAAAATCGACCACTATATCACATATAGTTCTCGGTTTCTCTCTCTTCACCTAATTCGAACTATTCGAATTATCCTATCATACTTTTCTAAGTTTATTTCATATGAGCTAGTAGGGGAACCTAATGAACCTATAGATCATGGGCTCCAACGATTCGAGATTAGCTGACTAAACTCTTTAGACGGAGCTAATCAACATTCGTTAACTAACGGGTCATTCCACTATAGTCCCGTAGTTGCACTCCCTTCACATATATATATTTGTGTCTATTTGATATAACCATGATTAGTAAGCTAATCCTTCACAGGTTGTTCGTAATCTCGGCTGGGTCATAAAAACCATTTTACCCCTGAGACTACATCTTATTCCTTAAGTTCCACTGATCCTCTAATGAACAATTGGTTTAAGGTCCAACCTATAAACTGAACCCCTCTCGGGCCAAGGAGAGAGTGGGCCCCTTGTTCAAGATCTGGATTTAGTACTAAAGGGAACAACCTATCTACTATCCTTATAACGGGTAGGAGTGAATTCCGTCTTGCACCCTATGTTCCCAGCTATCCACCTGATCTTACCCCTGAAATGGGAGGCTTATTAGGCCAGTGATGATGAGCTTCCCTCACCTATGCAGATCTAAGGATAATTCCGAGTGAACAGGAGTTCATAGTTAGCTCAGGATTAAGATTAAGTTACCTAGGTCATCAATTAATGAAATAGTCAGTTTTATACATAAAACGGCATTTAGAACGTAAAAAGTGACTATTTCATGGTTCAGTCTTATGCAAACTCATTGCATAGGATGGCCCCACTCACATATCTCTATATGAAAGATTCAGGATCACATCGTTTGTACTGACTACAAAGTAGGCTGTATCCATAGTGGCCCCAGATTAAGGCGCCCAACCTTATTCATATACTATAGACCATTTTGGCTATATATTTGAACTCGATCCACATTTATGTCACTACATAAAGTTCAAAGTACATTAATAGCCTTAGAACCATAGTTTATTGGATTCAAGATTACAATTTCAATAACAACTTTATCAAAAAACAAAACAGAATATGTTTATTAATTTACAAACTACAAGTTTTAGGACATAAAATCCAACAAAAACAAACCTAAGATCATCAATTACCAGTATTGTGTTCAAGTTTGATTTCCACGTAGCATAATTGTCCCTATTAAACTTCTCGAAAGCAAGTAATTGTACTAAAGAGCTAGTCATGCTGAAAATATAAACAAATTCTATCAGTGAATTGACGTAAAACCCATTTTAAATATATATAGTAACATATATGTGTTAAAACCAGTTGACATAAAAGCCATTTTAAATATATAGATGTTTAAAAACAGTTGAAACTCAAAAGAAGAAAAGAAAATTTTCTCCAAATGCCTATATTTGGCTCCTACGACTAGGTCACATTAATCTTAATAGGATTGGGAGTTTGGCTAAGAGTGGACTTCTAAACCAGTTAGAAGATAGCTCTTTATCGCCACGTGAATCTTGTCTTTAGGGTAAGATGATCAAAAGATGTTTTACTGAAAAAGGTCTTAAAGCCAAAGAACCCTTAGAGCTATTACATTAAGACCTTTGTGGTTCGATGAATCTTCAAGCGAGAGGAGGGTATGAATATTTCATCAACTTCATCCATGATTATTCAAGGTATGACTACATTTACCTAATGCATCATAAGAACGATACACTTGAAAAGTTCAAGGAATATAAAGCAGAGGGTGAGAACCAATTAGATAAAAAGATTAAAACACTTCGATTAGATCGAAATGGTGAGTACATAGACTTAAAATTCCAGGACTATTTGATAGGACAAGGAATTTAGTCACAACTCACAGCAACTGGCACACCTCAACAAAGTGGTGTTGAAGAAAGGAGAAATAGAACACTATTGGACATGGTTCGTTCTATGATGAGTTATGCCCAGTTGCCAAGTTCTTTTTGGGGTTTTGTAATAGAAACAGTAGTGTATATATTGAATATGGTTCCCTCGAAAAGTGTTTCAGAAGTACCTTATGGGTTATGGAGATGACATAAAGGTAGTTTCGTCACTTAAGGATTTAGGGATGCCCATCACATGTGTACCCAAAGAAGCTGGAACATGATAACTTGTAGAAATACAAGTTTTTTACACTGTTTTATTTAGATATTGCGGCCAAAAGAAAGAAAAGTTGCATCGATTGTATAGAAATTGGCTAAGAAATGCTAGAATTATTAATTGTTGTCAATACACCCGCTGACACCATTGCGATGGTAGAAAAGAATATTTCAAGTCTGTTTTGTAGGAAATCAAGTCACCGCATGCATTCATGGCTCAAGATAAACTGAACAATGCATCTACGTCACATTGCGCCCATCATTCAGAAATGAATAGACGATCAATGCAATGACAGCGCATGCAACAATCGATCAAGAGCTAAGTGATCAACGCAATTTCAACCGCATGCGGTAATAAAAAACAACACCGTATGCAGGCAAACGATCGAAGATGTGAAGAGCAACGCAAATGCAGAGGATTTTGACGCGTGTACAGCTGACCATTGTGCATTTTGGATGGGATTGATTGTGTAACAAAAGGAAAATTCACTCCACCATTTCAGGAACTTCCATAACAATAAAGTGGGGACCACAAGTAAAAGAGTCAAAGCTGAGCCTATAAATAGCTCTGGCAATTCCATTGAAAGGGGATGCTTGAATACATAGAAAAGTGTACATACTGATCTGAGAGAGAGACTGGTTGAGCAACTAATCCGAGTAGATCCGGAAAGAATTAAGAGAAAAGGCCGATAGGTGAGTCTCCAGGCAAAGAATCCTTCTGATCCCCGTCGTCGAAGCTTTGTACGAAGGTCACGTCTACCAGAAAAGCAAGCCTGAGAAGGAAGCTCTTCTGTTCATCCATTCCACACGCCGGCAAGCAAAACCACCGTCCAGATCTATGTCAAGACGTTGACACTCTTTTGTATTTGTTTCTATCTCTTCATCATCACTTATATTCATCTTCTTAGTCTATCATTCACACCATGTATCTGACGCTTAATCTTAGTATTGAATGTTATGATCATTTCCATTATCATTTCTCTGTCTATTTCCGTTCATCCATAATTCATTTTCTCCATGATGTTTTCTTAATCCCATGGGTAATTAGCAAGAATTAAACAAGTAAATTAATTGGGTTAAGGAAATAATTAAGTTTAGTCAAGGCATGCTAGACGGTATCTTCACCTGTGAGAGCAGAAGTGAAGATGTCATTCCACCTATCGAGAGAAGGTTGGGAGAATGCATTAACTAAAGCAAGAAGTACTTCTAGAGATGGAAGCAACCTTGCATTCACCACGCTCATCCCTGTTTCACCATAGAGATATGGGAGCATGGCCGATCACCGAGAGGTGTACGCCAAGGGAAATCGGAACATTAGTTACATCTTTAACGCAATTAACAAACTTGCAACGTTTGTACTAATTATTCTTTCCCCTTCTGATTCATCCATAAAGACTTGCCATCGCATACCACGATTGATAACTTATAGAAATACAAGTTATTTATACTGCTTTATTTAGAAATTGCGGCCAAAAGAAAGAAAAGTTGCGTCAATTGTAGAGAAATTAGCTAAGAAATGCAAGAATTATAAATTGTCGCTAATACACTCACTGACACAATTGCGATGGTAGAAAAGAATATTTCAAGTCTCTTTTGCAGGAAATCAAGTCATCGCATGCGTTCGTGGCTCAATATAATCTGAACGACGCATCTACGTTGCATTGCACCAATCATTCAGGAATGAGTAGACGATCAACGCAACGACGGCGCATGCGACAATCGATCAAGAACTAAGCGATCAATGCAACTTCAACCGCATGTGGTAGTAAAAAACAACATCGAATGCGGGAAAACAATCGAAGATGCAAAAGAGCAATGCAATTGCGGAGGATCTTGACACGTGTACAAATGACCTTTGTGCATTTCTGGCAGGATTGATCGCGTAACAGAAGGAATATTCACTCCACCATTTCCAAAATTGCCATAACAATAAAGTGGGGTCCACAAATCAGAGAGTCGAAGCTAAGCCTATAAATAGCCTCTGGAATTCTATTGGATGATATACTTGATACGGGCATATTTTGATATTTGTATATTGAGAAAGAGACTGGTCTGAAGAGCCTGATTGGAGAAGATCTAGGAAGATTTAAGAGACAAGACCGAGAGGTGAGTCTCAGGGCAAATCCTTTCAATCCCTACCGTTGAAGCTTTGTACCAAGGTCACTTCTACCAGACAAGCAAGCCTAAGAGAGAAGCTCTTCTTTACATTCACTCCATCCACCGGCAAGCACATCCACCGTTCAGATCTGTGTCAAGACGTTGGCACTTTTCTATATTTGTTTCTATCTCTTTATCATCAATTGTATTCATCTTCTTAGTCTATCATTAGCACCATGTATCAGACGCTAAATATTAGTATTGAATGTCATGATCATTTTCATCTCCATCTTTCTGTCTATTTCCGTTCCTCCATTAATCACTTTCTCCATGATGTTTTCTTAATCCCTTAGTAATTGGCATATATCTAACAAGTAAATTAATCTGTGCTAAAGAAATAAATATGTTTAGCTAAAGCATGCTAGACGGCATCTTCACCTATGAGAGCAGAAGTGAAGATGCCATTTCTCTTGTCGAGAGAAGGTTGGAAGAATGCGTTAACTAAAGAGAGAAGTACTTCCAGAGATGGACGCAACCTTGCGTTCATTATGTTCATCCTTGTTTCGCCACAGAGATGTGGGAACACGGCCGATCACCAAGAGGTGTACGCCAAGGGAAAGTGGAACGGTAGTTATGTCTTTAACGCTATTAATAACTTGCGATGTTTATACTAGTTATCTTTTCTATTTTTGTTTCATACATAAAGACTTGCCACCGCATAACACGATCCTTTGTATAATCTTCACAGTCAGTCTCAAACTCAGTATCATGTATCAGTATCCTGTATCTTGTATCATAATAGCTTAGGTTTACTTTTATTGCACTTTATTTTATTACTGCAACTTTACTTTATCGCATAATTTTACTTTACCACAACTTTAAATATCTATATAAACACAACTTTTATTAATTGAAAAACCCCCAGTCGCATATATCGCGAACGTAACACATTAACTATGCAATTTCTATGTTCGACCTCGGATCACTCCAAGAAACTTGCGATGGAATTATACTTAGTTTCAACGCAAGGACACTTGTGACAACGCATATCATCGCAATCATCCATGCATTGTATGACATGAGAAGAATTTATTTTATGTTGTCAAGTTTATGGCAATAGGAACATGGATGTGTTCATTCATTCATATTCATATTTGTCCACATGCTTAAAGATACAAAATATGTCAACAAGTTTATGGTGCCGTTGCCGGGGAACTGGTAACGGGGACATGGACTTGTATCATGCATTATATATCGTAGTACGTGTGCTTAAAATAGAAGCAACAAATTATGTCAACAACGATCCTTTGTATAAACTTCACAATCAGTCTCGAACTCAAAATCATGTATATCATGTATCTTGTATCTTGCATCACATTAGCTTAGGTTTACTTTCATCGCAATTTATTTTATTAACACAACTTTAGTTTATTTGCACAATTTTACTTTACCGCAATTTACTTTTATGTACAAACACACAATCTTTATTAATTGTAAAAACCGGTCGCATATATCACAAATGTAACATATTAACGACAACAATCCCTGTGTTCAAACTCGGATTACTCTCAGAAACTTGCGTTGGAATTATACTTGGTTTCAGTGCAAGGAAACTTATGACAATGTATTACTCCATAGAATACTACAAGCATATAATTAACAACGCATCTATCTAGAAGTAGTATCGCATAAAGTGTGCATGAGTAACAACACAGCATAAGATTACATTTTGCATTACAAGTTTATGGCAACATGAGCTTGTATCACATCATCATGCATACACATTACATACTCATCAATCTCAAGTCATCAGAACACCGTTCAAAGGTATGCTTATTTGTAGGCTTTCCTAAAGAGACAAGAGGTGATTACTTTTATCAGGAAGATAAAGTATTTTTGTCGAAAAATGCAACATTTGTCACACCCCCTCCCAGTTTACCCTTTCAATTTGGAAGAAGATATGACCATGGTAGTTACTAGCCCTATTGCCAGCACCCACCACCAAAGCCTTCTAATCTAAATACCAACCTATTCAAAACATTAATAGTATACGCATACAGCAAGCCTCCCTTAAGGTTCTATAAAGATTACATAAACACATGCATACAACCATGACATAACATTTACAGAAAAATATTCATAGATGGCCTAAACATTCCTAACAAAGCCCTAGTCCCTCTCAAAACATGTGTACATAAACAAGCCATCAACCTAAGTTCTTCTGGACAAGCCGGGCCGTTCAGTGGCAAGCAGCAGCAGGATCAACCTTGAGGAATCTGACCACTACTTGAAAAAAGGAAACACAGGAAATCTGTGAGCTAGTAGCTTAGTGAGTGACTAAAGAATCATATTACATCATGCATTACATCACTATAAATATGTAAATATACTAATGAGTATCTCAAGCAACTGTCTCTAAATGTAGCCTTAAACCATTCTTAGACATCATTAAACATCATTATTCCTTAGTTGAGAACGAGCCTACAACGATCTAGCTCCCAACATCTATTACCAGCCAAGAGACTTATACTTCGGCCTCCCTTTGGTGGTGCATGGTCTAAGAGACCCATACTTCGGTCTCTCATTCAAAACCACCAACGTGCACGTGGCTATACTAAGTACCGTCATACCATAGGTACTTCTGCTTAGATACCTTCTAAAAACTTGCCTTTCAGTATCGAGCTACTAAGATACCTTCTCAAATGTCCTTCGGTATCAAGTTGGTCAGGTACCTTCTCAAATTTCCTTCAGTACCAAGTTGGTCAGATACCTTCTCAAATGTCCTTCGGTATCGGGGTATTTCGTAGCATCAAATTAAGGTTCATTGCATATCATTTACACAAGAACTTTGTAATGATTACACGACATACCTTGGCCTATGTTTCACATATACAAGTCGGGAAACATACGTTAAGTTATCCTGTAACCATTTGTGGCTTGAGGGAGTATAAATTCATCATTAATGTCACCGTAACTTACTTGACCTTATAAGCGTAAGTATTGGAAACATTAAGTTCATTTAGTCACTCACAGCTTGTCGGGGCTCTTTAACGGTTTATACGCCTCTCCTAGCTCCTCTTGGCCTGAAAACACATAATTCCCGGTTAAACTACTTATAATTCTTAGCAAAATAGCTCAAATAGTTCATCTATGAATGGATCTTTCATCAACAGAGAAAACATTGCTAGCGAGATAATCATCACGAGCGAATTCATCCTCATGAGCAAGTGTTGTAAAAACACTGATGTGTATGATTGATGATGTTCTATGCTCGGAATTATGTGATACTACTTCTAGGTATACGTTAATTATGAATGTTCACGTAGTATGTCATGCGTTATCACAAGTTTCCTTACGATGGAACCAAGTGTAATTCCACCGCAAGTTTCTCGGTATGATCCGAGATCGAACACAGGGATAGTTTTAGGTTATTGTAGTATGTTCGTGATATATGCGACCAAATGATACAAGATACAGGCTCATGATACAAGATGCTGGGGTCAAGGCTGGCTGCGAAGGTTATGTAGAGAACGTGGAATGCGGCAGCAAGTCTTATGAACAGAATAGAAAGAAAAAGATAAATAATATAAACAACGCAAGTTCTCAATTGTGTTGAAGCTAGAAATACTGTTCTGTTTAAACAGAGAATAACGTAATGAACACAAGGTTGCTTCCATGTTTAGAAGTACTACTCACTTTAGTTAACGCATTCTTCTAACCTTCTCTCGATAGATCAGAATGGCATATTCACTTCTGCTCTCACAGGTAAAGTTGTCGTCTAGCATGCCTTAGCTAAACGCATTTTATATCTTTAACACAGATTAAATACTTGTTTGATTCATATTAACTATCAGGGGATTAAGAAGATATCAGGAAGAAAGTGATTAATAGAGGAATGGAAATAGACAGAGAATGGTATATGAAAGCCATCGAAACATTTAATATGTCTATTAAGCGTTTGATACATGGTGTGTGAATGAAGAGATAAAGAGAAAGTGAAATACAATGATGAAAGAGATAGAACAGATACAAACAAGTGCCAATGTCTTGGCACCGATTTGATGGAGATCTGCTTGCTGAATAGGATGGATCTGATGGTAGGAAGAGCTTCCCACTCTGGCTTGCTCCACCGGTAGCAGGTTTTTGTGCACAGAGCTTCAGATCGGGTATTTGGCAGATTAGATCTGAGACTCACCTCTTAGCCTTGTCTCGTCTTCTTCCTAGATTTCTTCACTTAAGTACTCAACTCAGCCTTTTCTCTCAACACTTTAGCAGCAATTAGCCCTATATCAAGTAACATAAGTTTTCTCTGAAATCTATGGGTTATTTATAGGTGCAGGTCTCTGACTCCGACCTTGTGGTCCCCACTGATTGTTATGGTAATTCCAAAGATGAAGGGATATTATTCCTTCTGTTATGCAATCAGACCGTCAATTCTGCACAACCGTTAGTTGTACACGTGTCTCAATGCTCTGCTTTTGTGTTGCTCAGCTACATCTTTCGATCGTGAGTTCACATGCGGTGTTGTTTTTATTACCGCATACGGTTGAAAGTCAGCTCTGGATCGACTGTCGCATTTTGCCGTCATTGCGATAATTGTCTCTTCATTGTTGATTGACGGGCGTAATGTGACAGAGATGCGTTGATCAACTTTTTGTGAGCCTTAAGCGCAATCGGTGACTTGGTTTCCTGCAAAACAGAGTAAAATTTGGCTTGTCTTCCATCTTTATGGTGTTAGTGGGTGTAATTGTGATCATTTATAATTATTGTAATTCTAAGCTATTTTTCATACAATCGGTGCATATTCACTAACTTTTGGCCGCAATATCTAGATAAGGTGGCATAAATAACTTGTATTTCTATAAGTTATCACACCCCAAAATTTAGATATATGCTTGTCCTCAAGCATATCTTCTACTCAGGCAATCATGCTCAATTCCCATCCTATATTTTTGCGATGATTGGTTGCTCCGAATGTTAACTTAGGCACATTACTTGACATCGCAATTTCCTTCTAACCTTGCTAATTCTTAGCAAGCCCTACTTTATTCTTCTGTATGACAAAATTCGGCTCAAATATGCTTTTCTAGTTTTCGAAATAGAATGCTTGTCTCTTCTTTGTCAAAACAACTTGATGTATCTATATACGGTGAGCAAAACTTTGCATCATTTATTTACTTAGAGACTGTTGGTCATGGTTACACTCTTCATTTTGATTTATCCCCACGGGTGTCATGTAGACATCCAACTACGGTTGTGTGCCAATCTCAACATTAAATCATGACATTCAGAGGAGTTGTCTCTTGCATTCTTTTATTTTTCTTTCCATACTGCATTGTTCTTGGAAACCCACCTTCATTTTGGCTTGCCCCTACGGGTGTCATACGAACATCCAACTACGAGCAGGCTCCTTTCACAACTAAACTCTTATCAGGTTGGGACAGTTTTGAGGTTTTCCCTTGCGCTGACATTGGAGTTTTGTATATAATTTTTTTTTTGGTAAATGGACGCATTTTCTTACATACTGCATATTCTTGATCTTATCTGCTCAGACCTTCCCCACACCCAAATTTAAAGATGAGCAAGGTTCTCATTGCGTTGTTTGGATAGATTAGACAAACACTTAGAAGAAAATTTCAAAAAGAAAGTTTGAGCAGAACTTTGAAAGATAAAAGGTAAAGTGCTGCTAAACTAAAAATTAACTAAGTGTTAGTTAGAATTTTCTAAGTATGGGAAATGTTTCTAAGTATAAACATATAATACATCATAGCAACGCAATGAAGATCGTAAAAATAAAAGATTAAGAACATCACAAAATTAACAAAGGAAGATAAAGAAAAAGGCACAGGCAAAAAGTAGAGTGAATCATGTACTCTAATTGTATTGAATATTAAAAAAGTGTACAAATAAGTATAATTGAACGTAATACAAAATTTTTGGTTGCCTGTACAAGAGTCAAAGAATTTGAGATTTTCTTTCAAATTTGATTCAGAAGGATGCACGATTAAGATTTGCACCCTACTTCCAATAAACGCAGATACATTTTTGCCAAGGATGGCCAACACGCATACATCCCCACAACACACCCCTTAACTAAACACATTTCTGGAGGGTACCTTGACATAGTGCATTTAACTAAGAATGGGCAAAGGACATATACGCGCGCAACACACCACTCATCGCAATGCATTTGGGTGTACTGGATGCACAGTGTTTCTGGTACCACTTGCTACACCCATCTTCTCATTACATACTAGTTTACTTTACTTTCTTCTTACTTCATCAAAAACGCAAGTCGAAAAGACTTTGCAGTGATTCATCCAAGCATTCACAAAAATTATACGACCAACGCTACTAATTTTAAGGTATGGAAATACATGATAGAAATACATGCAAAATTAAATTGGAAGGAAATACAAAAGCATTAAAGAATAATCCTACTAGACAGTAATTAACGAAATTTAGAAAATGGTGAAAGAAAGCTGTAAATAAAGCAAGTAAACATAAATAGGGAAGCTGATTGAAAGAAGTTCTTAGAATTACCGCAATCACTCCCCCTGCAAGCGGTTTAATCCTGCTTGCCCAAGTCAATGGTGTCCATGCGTCGATTGAAGTCACCTCCATAGTAAGGCTTAATCCGTTGACCATTGTCTTTGAATGTGCTGTTCCCATCTAAAGTTGTTAGTTCCACTGCATCGTGAGGAAAGATTGTCTTGATTCGGAATGGCCCAGACCAGCGAAACTTCAACTTTCCTGGGAACAATCGCAAATGTGTGTTGAATAGTAATACCTGTTGACTTTCGGTGAATGTCCGGTCATTTATGCGGTTGTCATGCCATTTCTTTGTTTTCTCCTTATATATCTTGGCATTTTCATAGGCATCCCTTCTCCATTCGACCAACTGATTCAATTGCAGCGTCTGGGCTTTTCTCGCACTGGCTAAATCAAACTTCAACTTCTTGCATGCCCACATCGCCTTATGTTCCAACTCAAGCAGCAGATGACAAGATTTTCCAAAGACTAGGGCATACGGGGGCATGTCAATTGGTGTTTTATAAGCAGTCCTATATGCCCACAGTGCTTCATCAAGCTTGGGTGACCAATCCTTCCTAGAAGTATAGACTACCTTCTCCAAGATAGTTTTGATCTCTCTGTTAGAAATCTCTACCTTCCCATTAGTCTGTAGGTGATAGGCAGTCGTAACTCGATGGCTGACGTTGAATTTAGTCAATAGGTTGGCAATTATGCAGTTGATAAAGTGAGAGCCCTCATCGCTGATTAAGGCCCGTGGCATCCCATATAGAGAAAAAATGTGCTGCTTCGAAACTTCGCCACTGTGGCCACATCATTCTTGGCACATGCGATGGCCTCAACCCATTTTGATACGTAATCAACCGTAACCAGAATATATCGATAACTTTCGAATGGTGGAAACGGGCCCATGAAGTTAATTCCCCAAACATCAAATAATTCATCTTCTAAGATTGACATCAATGGCATTTCATTTATTTTAGACATATTCCCCATCCTTTGACACTTTTCACATTGCACAACATGGGCATGGCATCCTTAAACAGTGTTGGCCAAAAGTAGTCTCACTGTAGAACCTTTGCTGCTGTCCTTTGCCCACAAAAATGTCCTCCATATTGTCCCACATTCTAAATCATTTTCAGCATAATAGGTTTTATTTCAAAGCTTTCATCCCCCTCAACCAGGGTCTTGTAGTGAGAAATTATAAAAATCAGGCGCCGCATATTCTCTCATAGGGATATTATGGTCAGCAGCAAGAAAAACTGAATCTTGCGCTGGTAAATTTCCCATTTGGTTTCATGCGGGTGCCATATCTTCATTAGATATTATTCCTTCTGTTATGCAATCAGACCGTCAATTTTGCACAACCGTTAGTTGTACACGTGTCTCAATCCTCAGCTTTTGTGTTGCTCAGCTGCATCTTTCGATGGTGAGTTCGCATGTGGTGTTGTTTTTCTTACCGCATGTGGTTGAAAGTCAGCTCTGGATCGACTGTCGCATTGCGCCGTCATTGCGGTAATGGTCTCTTCATTGTTGATTGACGGGCGCAATGTGATAGAGATGTGTTAATCACCTTTTCGTGAGCCTTGAGTGCAAGCGGTGACTTGGTTTCTTGCAAAACAGAGTAAAATTCGGCTTACCTTTCATCTTTATGGTGTTAGTGGGTGTAATTGCGATCATTTATAATTATTGTAATTCTAAGCTAATTTTCAGACAACCAGTGCATATTTACTAACTTTTTTCCGCAATATCTAGATCAGGTGGCATAAATAACTTGTATTTCTACAAGTTATCAGTGAGATCTTCAACATAAAATTAGTGAGATCCTCATTCACCTTATCTCGCTATAGCTCTCCACGGTGAGCTGTTTGCTTGTTCTTCCTAAGCAGCTGACTGCTTATGTACAGATTCTCTGTTACAATTTAAAAAATTCATAACTCAAAATCCAGACCTCTTTTGAGGAATCTTCCTTTTACAAACTTGTTTAGAATTGAGTTAAATTTCATACTTTAAAATTGTAGCCGAAAATTTCTTATAGTTTGGCCTAGAGCTTCTAATATTCAACTCGAGCCCTGATTAATCCGAGATTCTACCTCCTCTGCAATTTCTTTACTTCTTGTTCTTCTCCTCCTATAATCTTTCTCCAGCAAGCCAACCTTGAAAACTTGATTCTTCTAGCTTTCAAATGGCACCGATTTCACTAAATTTTCTCATGTCAATTGCCAAAACCAAGCTTTTGAATTTCCTTTTCCTTTTAATCTTCCTGCCGCCTCCCGAGTTCAAAGATTAGATTGCCACGTCATCCCACACTTAGTGCCTCCAATCAAACTAATAAATAAGTTTCCTCATTTATTATGTTTTTCCTTCCCTTCCTTCATAATTCCTATAAACAAACATGAATTTCTATTTAATAAATATGTAATATAACATTCCTTTGGCTAAACATGTTTATCTAGGAAACCTAGAGTTCGGGGTTTACATTCATCTCCCCCTTAAAAGAAATTTCGTACTCGAAATTTTCCTGACATGTCATTTGAAAAGTTGAGGATATCTCTTACTCATAGGTCTTCAGGTTCCCAGGTAGCTTCCATGATTCCATGATTACGCCATAGCACCTTCACCAAAGGAATCGTCTTATTTCTGAGTACCTGATCTTTCCTGTCCAAAATCTCGATGGCCTCTTCCTCGTAAGATAAATCTTCTTTGAGCTGTACTGGTTGTGCTGCTAGTATGTGCATAGGATCAGACATGTATTTCCTTAACATTGATAAATGAAATACGTCATGAATGCGAGTTAGCTCCATTGGCAACTATAACCTATATGCTACTGGACCAACTCGTTCCATAATTTCATATGGTCTGATGTATCGTGGACTTAACTTCCCTTTTCTCCCAAACCGGAGAATTCCTTTCCATGGGGACAGCCGAAGAAATACCCGATCTTCGACTTCAAATTCTAGTTCTCTTCTTCGCTTATCAGCATAGCTCTTCTGTCTATCACGAGCCCCCTTAAGATTATCCTTGATAAGTTTCACATTCTCTGTTGTTTGTTGAACTAATTACGGACCCAATAATTGTCGTTCTCTAACTTTGTTCTAGCATATTGGGGCCCTACAAGGTCGGTCGTACAATACTTCATGGCGAGCCATTTCGATACTAGAATGGTAGCTATTGTTGTATGCAAATTCAATCAATGGTAAATGTGTATCCAACTTCCTTTGAATTGCAATACACAAGCTCTTAACATATCTTCCAGTGTCTGTGTAGTTCTTTCCGGCTATCCATCTGTTTGTGGATGAAAAGCCATACTGAAATACAATTTAGTGCCCATAGCCTTCTGTAAACTAGTCTAAAGATTTGAGGTGAACCTCGAGTTTCGATCCGACACTATCGACACTGGGGCTCCATATTGACTGATTATCCTATCCACATAAATCATAGCTAGACGGTCTAGTGTAAAAGTAACTTTTACTGGTATAAACTTGGCCGTCTTAGTTAGTCTATCGACTATTACCTAAAGGCAATCGTATCCCGAGGGTGTCCTAGGTAATCCAAATAGAAAGTCCATTGTCACATGCTCCCACTTCCACTCAGGCACTGGGAGTGGATTAAATAATCCTGCTAGTCTTTCTCTTTCAGGTTTCACTTGTTGACAAATTATATATCGGTCCATATATTCTACTATGTCTCTCTTCATCCTAGGCCACTAGTAAGATCTCTTCAAAGTTCTATACATCTTGGTGCTTCCTTGATGCATAGCGTAAGCAGAATTATGTGCTTCCTCTAGAATGGCTTGTTTAAGCTATAGCTTGTTAGGCACACATATTCTCCCTTTCTTTTATAGTACATTGTCTGCTCCCAATTAAAAGTCAACTCTGATGCCCTTACTTACATCATCAGTAGTCTTCCAAAGTTTAGGGTCTTTCAACTGATCCTGCTTAAGGTTTTCTACTAAGGTAAGCCTTACCTGGAAAGTAGCTATCATTCCTTCTGATGGACCATCAGATAAGGCAATTCTAGAATTCCTAAACTCATGCAATAGCATTCCTCTTATTGAACCGATAATGGCCTTGGATCCTAAGGATTTTCTACTTAGTGCATCTGCTATAACATTAGCCTTACCAGGGTGGTACTCGATGGAACAGTCATAATCTTTAATCAATTCAATCCATCTTCGTTGTCTTAGATTCAACTCTTTTTTATCAAAGATATATTTTAAGCTTTTTCGATCTGTAAATATTCTGTAGCGCTCTCCAAATAGGTAATATCTCCATAACTTCAGAACTAAAACCACTTCTGCCAACTCCAGATCATGCGTAGGATAAATGTTCTTGTGTTTCTTAAGTTGATTAAAGGCATATGCAATCACCTTCCCATCCTGTATCAACACACATCCCAGTTCTTGTCGGGATGTGTCACAATAAATCTCAAATTCCTTACCTGGAACAAGCAATGTAAGCAGTCGTGCTGATACTAGTCTCTGCTTCAGCTCCTGAAAACTATGCTCACACTCCAACGACCATTCAAACCTCACACCTTTCTTTGTCAGGTTCGTCAACGGAAGGGCTATCTTAGAGAAATCCTCCACAAATCTCTGGTAATAACCTGCCAAACCTAGGAAACTGCGTATCTCTAAAACAGTCGTGGGTCATTCCCAATTAACTATTGCTTCCGTCTTCTAGGCATCTACACTAATGCCATCTGCTGAAACAACATGCCCAAGAAATACCACCCAATCTAACCAAAAATCACATTTACTGAATTTAGCATACAACTACCTATCTCGCAGCGTCTTCAATACTATCCTCAGGTGGGTTATATGATCCTCCCTACTACCAGAATACACTAGTATATCATCAATGAATACTATCACGATTTGGTCCAAGAAGGGATGAAATATCCTGTTCATAAGATCCATTAATACCGCAGGGGCATTTGTCAGTCTGAATGGCATTACTAGAAATTCATAATGTCCATATCTTTTTCTAAATGCAGTTTTAGGAATGTCAGCTTCCTTCACTTTCAATTGATAATAACCCGATCTCAGGTCTATCTTTGAAAACATCGTGGCTCTTCTTAGCTGATCAAATAAATCATCAATGCGTGGTAATGGATATTTATTCTTAATTGTTACCTTATTCAGCTTCATATAATCGATAAACAATCTAAGTGTACCGTCTTTCTTCCTCACAAACAATACTGGAGCTCCCCAAGGCGATACACCGGGTTGAATGTATCCCTTGTCAATTAACTCTTGCAGCTGAACCTTTAGTTCTTTTAACTCAGTTGGCGCCATTCTATATGGTGCCTGCGATATAGGAGTTGTGTCTGGAATTAAGTCAATAGTAAACTCCACCTCTCTGTCGGGTGGTAATCCCAATAGTTCTGCAGGAAATACATCCTAAAACTCATTTACCACGGGGATATCTTCTGGGTTCAGCTCTTTCCCTTGAGCAGCCACTACGTGAGCCAGATAGGCTTTACATCCCTTGCTCAACAGCTTCGAGCTTTCACTGCCGATATCAGATTCCCCGCGGCTAATCTTTTGATTCCTGTTAGCATCGCATCCTGGCCATTTGATTTTCTGAGCACTACCTCCTTCTTGTAACAGTCTACTAAAGCACGATACTTACTTAGAAAATCCATTCCAGGATAACATCAAACTCCAACAGTTCTAAGGGAAGTAAATCAGCATAGAAGTCCTAACCATTAATAAGTACCTCATAGTGATTATAACATTTATCTACTATTATCACATCTCCCAAAGGGGTGGAGATAAATAACTCTTCAGGCATAGGCTCAACCAACCTATCTATACTAGATGCATACATGCTAGATATAAATGAATGTGTGGCACCAGGGTCAAATAAAACATAAGCTGACTGTCCACATAATATGACATTACCGGTCACAACATCTGGAGACTCCACTACCTCCTGGTGTGTCATGACGTACACACGCTCCTGTTGCTGGGGTCGACCTACGACATTCTTCTGTTTGGCACCACTTGACCCTTCGCCTCGATTTCTAGCACCCTTTGGTTGGTTAATTATCTGGGAGGTGTTTGTTGTGCTGTTGGGGCATCCCTATTCACCTGGGGACAGTCCCTCTTGAAATGCCCTGTTTTTCCACATTGGAAACATACACCTTTGCTACTATAGCATGCCCCAAGATGCCTCTTGCTATAACTAGGGCACGTCGGTCTCTTGTCTGTGCTGGTTACCGACTCACTAGCTTGTGGCATCTTTGATCGGCTAACTGCACTAGCCGAGGGTCTCGTTTTTCTTTTCCTGGATCCCTGTCAACTTGTACCCCTGAATTGGCTTCCACTAGTCTGAGTTGCAACTGGAGGTCAGGATCCCCTGTCTTTAGGCCCTACTACTGCCTCACTGCCCCTTGGCAACTACTCATCATCTGCCAAACTCCGCTCGACTCATGTCTCCATTTCTACTAACCGGTTAAAATCTAACCAATTAGCTGTAGATATCACCAGAGTTCTGATTTCCTTCCTTAAACCTTGTTTAAATTTCTTGCATCTATCTCTTTCCTCAGCAATAATCGGTAGGGCATATTGCGATAACTTTGTAAATTTCTGCTCATACTCTTCCACCGACATCGTTCCCTACATTAGTTTAAGAAACTCATCCTTTTTTGCATCTCGGAACGAGCTGGGGTAGTACTTGTCTTCAAAGGCCTTCTTGAACTCAGGCCATAACATTGCATCTGTACTGGCTCGTCTGGCGGATATCACTTTCCACCATTTCTCTGCTCCTTTCTGTAGTAGAAAGGTGGCTAGCCATACTTTCCTATCCTCTGGACAACTCATAACATTGAAACATTTTTCAACTACATCTAGCCATAACTCAGCTTCAGTCGGGTCTGCTGTACCTTCAAATGTCACAGCCCCTAGGGCTTTAAACCTCTCAATACCATATTTCTTCTCTGGGTCTGCTCGTACTGAGCCCACACTGGCTGCTAACCTCTACGCTATCCTGTCAAAAGCTATATCTTCTAGCTGAGAATCTGCCCTTGCCTGGAGAGTACTAGACTCTCCCTATAACGTCGTTTCCTGACCCACTGGATCATTCACCTTCTTTTTCCCACCCGATTTGTTCTTTCTAACCTCCGGGCCCTTATTGGTAGGGTTAGTATTCCTGCCTCCTGTCTGCTTACTTTGTCTACCACTTTTCCTCGGCATTTCACCTAATACATTGTACACATGTTAGGGACTCACACTTTAGAGATTTAGACTTATGCATGAACTTTCCCTTCTATTACCAAAACTTTATGCTCTGATACCAACTTGTCACACCCCCTCCCAGTTTACCCTTTCAATCTGGAAGAGGATATGGTCATGGTAGTTGCTAGCCCTACTGCCAGCACCCACCACCAAAGCCTTCTAATCTAAATACCAACCTGTTTAAAACATTAATAGTATACGCATACAGTAAGGCTCCCTTAAGGTTCTACAAATATTACATAAACACATGCATAAAGCCATGACATAACATTTACGGAAAAATATTCACAGATGGCCTAAACATTCCTAACAAAGCCCTAGTCCCTCTCAAAACATGTGTAAATAAACAAGCCATCAACCTAAGTTCTTCTGGACAAGTCGGGCCTTTCAGTGACAAGCAGCAGCAGGATCAACCTTGAAAAATCTGACCGCTACCTGAAAAAGGGAAACATAGGAAATCTATGAGCTAGTAGCTTAGTGAGTGTCTAAAGAATCATATTACATCACTATAAACATGTAAATATACTAATGAGTATCTCAAGCAACTGTCTCTAGTTGAGAACGAGCCTACAACACTCTAGCTCCCAACATCTATTACCGGCCAAGAGACCCATACTTCAGCCTCCCTTTGGTGGTGCATGGCCTAGGAGACCCATACTTCGGTCTCTCATTCAAAACTACCTACGTGCACGTGGCTATACTAAGTACCGTCATACCTTAGGTACTTCTGCTTAGATACCTTCTCAAATGTCATTCGGTATCAAGTTTGTCAGGTACCTTCTCAAATGTCCTTCGGGTCAGATACCTTCTCAAATGTCCTTCGGTATTGGGTATTTCGTAGCATCAAATTAAGGTTCATTGCATATCATTTACACAAGAACTCCTTCTCTCATAGCCTTCCCCTAGGAAGCATATTTCAACATTAGAAACTTAACTTTTGTAATGATTACATGACATACCTTGGCGTGTGTTACACATATACAAGCCGGGAACATACGTTAAGTTATTCTGCAACCATTTGTTGCTTGAGGGAGTATAAATTCATCATTAATGTCACTGTAACTTACTTAACCTTATATGCATAAGTATTGGAAACATTAAGTTCATTTAGTCACTCACAGCTCGTCAGGGCTCTTTAATGGTTTATACGCCTTTCCTAGCTCCTCTTGGCCTGAAAAGACATAATTTCGGTTAAACTACTTAGAATTCTTAGCAAAATACCTTAAATAGTTCATCTACTAATGGAACTTTCATCAACAAAGACAACATTGCTAGTGAGATAATCATCATGAGCGAATTCATCCTCATGAGCGAGATACTCATGAGCGAGATCTTCAACACAAAATTAGTGAGATTTCCTTCATAAGCGAGATCCCCATTCCTGATCTCGCTATAGCTCTCCACAGTGAGCTGTTTGCTTGTTCTTCCCAAGCAGCTGTCTGCTTATGTACAGATTCTCTGTTACAACTTCAAAAATTTATAACTTAAAATCCAGACCTCTTTTGAAGAAACTTCCTTCTACAAACTTGTTTAGAATTGAGTTAATTTCTTACCGTAAAATTTCAGTCGAAAATTCCTTATATTTTGGCTTGGAGCTTTAACTCTTCAACTCGGGCCGTGATTAATCCTAGATTCTGCCTTCTCTGCAATTTCTTCATTTCTTGTTCTTCTCCTCCCACAATCTTTCTCTAGCAAGCCAACCTCGAAAACTTGATTCTCCCAGTTTTCAAATAGCACCGATTTCACTAAATTTGCTCATGTCAATTGCCAAAACCAAGCTTTTGAATTTCCTCTTCCTTTTAATCTTCCTGCCGCCTCCTGAGTTCAAAGATTAGATTGCCACGTCAACCCACACTTAGTGCCTCCAGCCAAACCAATAAATGAGTTTCCTCATTTATTATGTTTTTCCTTCCCTTCCTTCATAATTCCTATAAATAAACATGAATTTCTACTTAATAAATATGTAATATAACATTCCTTTGGGAAACATGCTTATCTAGGAAACCTAAAGTTCGAGGTTTACAACATTCCTTGAGGAAAACCAAATTAAAAATCATCAACCTCACAATAAGCTAGTATTAAGTGAGATGTCTAGAGAAAGTATAGATAGATCAACAAGAGTTGTTGATTGAGTAAGTACTTCAATAAGAGTTGTTGATGAAACTGTACTTTACATCCTTCTCAAGAGTTGAGAATGCCTCAACGTAGTGGAGGGTTTGCAATAGTCCAACCGATACATGGGTTTAATCGAAACTCATGTTGTCATACTTAATGATGACTTAGAGGATCCATTCACTTTTAGACAATAAATGGGTGATGTGGATAAGGATTAGTGGATAAAAGCCATGGACCTCAAAATGAAGTTAAAGTACTTCAATTCATTCTGGGATCTTGTAGATCAACCAGAAGGGGTAAAACCCATTGGTTGAAAATGGATCTACAAGAGAAAATGAGATCAAGTTAGTAAGGTACAGACCTACAAAGCTAGACTCGTGGAAAAAGGGTTTACCAAAAGAGAAGGGGTAGGCTATGAAAAAACCTTTTCTCCGATGAAATCTGAAAAATGGATGTCAAGACAACTTTTTTGAATGGCTATCTTAAAGAAAGTATCTATATGTCTCAACCAGAGTGGTTTATTGCACAGGGTCAACAGCAAAAGATTTGCAAGCTTAATAGATCTATTTATGGGATAAAACAAGCGTCTTGATCATGGAACATGAGATTTGATATTGCGATCAAATCTTATGGCTTTGAACAGAATGTTCACGAACCTTGTGTCTACAAGAAGTTTGTCAACAAAACCGTAGTTTTTCTTGTTCTAAATGTTAATGATATTCTACTCATTGAGAATGAAGTAGAATTTCTAGGTGACGTTGAAAAATGGCTAGCCATACAATTCCAAATAAAGGATTTTGGAGAAGCACAATATGTTCTTGCGATCCAAACCGTTCGGAATCGCAAGAACAAAATGATAGCCTTGTCTTAGGCATCTTATGTAGACAAGATGTTGTCTCGATATAATATACAAGATTCCAAGAAATGTATGTTGCCTTTCAGGCATGGAATTAACCTGTCTAAGGAAAAGTGTTCTAAGACACCTCAAGAGGTTGAGGTTATGAAACGAATTCCATATGCAATAGCAATAGGGAGTTTAATGTATGTCATGTTGTGTACTCATCCCCACATATGTTATTCAGTTGGAATTGTCAACAAATATCAGTCCAGTCCTGGATATGATCATTGCACTGCCATTAAAAACATCTTCAAGTATCTTTATAGAACGAGGGACTATATGCTCGTGTATGGTGCTAAGGATCTGATCCTTACTGGGTACACTGATTTTGACTTTCAAACAGATATAGATTCTAGGAAATGTACTTCGGGGTCAGTATTCATTCTGAACAAAGGAGCTATAGTGTGGGGGAGTATCAAGCAACGTTGTATTGCTGACTCCACAATGGAAGATGAGTATGTAGCTGCCAGTGAATAAACTAAAGAAGTGGTATGGCTTAGAAAGTTCTTAACCGCTTTAGAAGTCATTCCAAATATGCATCTGCAAATCACTCTTAATTGTGATAATAGTAGTATAATTGCTAACTCAGAGGAACCTAGACGCCATAAGCGTGGAAAACACATTGAGCGCAAGTGCCATCTTCTCAGGGAGATCATACACTGAGGAGATATGATGATCATGTAGATAGCCTCTGAAGACAACTTGGATGATCCATATAAAGGCCCTCTCAGCTAAAGTGTTTGAGGGTCACCTAGTGGGACTAGAACTGCGAAATATATAAAACTAGGGCAAGTGGGAGAAGTACTGGGTATCTGATGCCCTAGTTTATTCTCTCATTACTCAACATTGTATATTGTATATATGTAAAATCTACTGGAGTTTCCATCCAAGTGGGAGTTTGTTGGGTTGTATGTCCTAAAACTCGCAGTTTGTATTGTTAAACATATTCTATTATAATAAAGATGTTATTGATGTTTATTTAATAAAACTGTTCTTGAATACATAAATTGCTCTTGTAAAGTCTAAAGCTAATAAATTGAAGATCCATGGCTATTATATGAATACTTGAATTTTATGTAGGACATAAGAATGGATCAAGTTTAGTAAATAGCCAAAACGATCTATAGTATATGAATAAGGTTGGTACCTTATTCTGATAACAGTATCAGATGCGGCCCACGCTATAGTTGTTACAATTTGTTGTAAAATGCTACAAACGAAGTTATCCTAAATCCCTCATGTATTGACATGAGGAGCGGGGGCATCCTATGCAATGAGTTTGCATAAGATCGGACCAAGAAATAAGTCACTCTTATTTTATAACGTTGTTTATTGTTGAAAACTGACTATTTCAAAGCGATGACCTAGGTAACTTGACCTTAATTCTAAGCTAACTGTGAACTCCTGTTCATTCGGGATTATCCTTAGATTTTCATGGGTGAGGGATGACTCAATAGAGTCGACTGAATAAGCCTTCCATTTCAAGAGTAAGATCGGGTAGATAGCTGGGGACATAGGGTACAAGATGGAATTCACTCCTACCTGCATTTAGGGATAGTAGAGATGTTGTTCCCGTAAGTGCTGACTCTGGGTCATGAACAACGGGCTCTTCCCTCTCATTGGCCCGAGAGAGACTGGGTTTAGTGATTGGATCACAAATTAATTGTTCATTAGAGAATTAGTGGGACTTAAGGAGCAATATGGAATCTCGGGGGTAAAAAAACTTTTGACTCAACCATTATTATGAACAACCTATGAAGGGTTGACTTACTAATCATGGTTATATCGAGTAGACATATATATCTACAGTGAGGGGAGTGCAACTACTAGGCTTTAGTGGAGTGATCTGGTAGTTAACAAATGGTGGTTAACTAGGATAAGAGTTAAGTCGGTTAATCTCGGATCGTTGAAGCCCATGATCTGTGGGTCCATGGAGTCCCCCTACTAGCTCATATCGGACTAAACCTTAGAACAATGTGACGGACGAATTTGAAGTGTTCAAATTTGATTTTTGGAGCAAAAAGTTAAATATATATGATATATTTAACCTTGTTTAATTGTGAATTAAACATAAGTGAGAGAAAATATGAGATATTTAAATAAGATTTAAATATCAAGATTATGAATACAGATTCATATTGATTGAAATTAGTGTTGGATTTAATGCTAAATTAAGTTAATTTTAAAATTAATTATAAGAATTAATTTTGGGATAAATGAAATTGGTCAAAATTGTAATATAAGTTAAATTAGTTGACTAGGTCAAAATTATGCCAAAAGTCAAAATGTTAACTTTTGACTTTGAAAGTCATAAAGATAAATTTTTGACTTTGAACTTAGAGAGTCAAACTTTGACCATTGACCAAACTAATGGAAAGATCTAACAATACCTTCAATTTTGCATGAAATGGTCTTTAAAATGAAGGGTCTAATAAATTTTAAGCTTCTCGGCCAAGTGGAAATTTATGAGACTATTTGATAATCTCATAATTATTTTCTCTCAAATACTTAATATTTTTCTCTCAAATACTTAATATTTTTCTCTCCAAATTAGTCACTCACCGAATCCCACCATCCCATTCTAAAGCCGAAGAATAGTCGGTAAGACTCTCGTGATGGTCTACGAACCATTCGTGAGGAGATTGGAGCTATTTTGGAGAAGCTTCAAGTCTACAAAGGTTGTATTTCTTCTATCCTTTTATACTTGTTTTAATTGCATGCTTATTCTTTGAAATTAACCTAATTAGAGTACTTTATATTAGTTTTTCCTTCTGTTGCACATATGTTTGTT
This sequence comes from Benincasa hispida, assembly GCF_027475165.1. Classification (NCBI taxonomy): domain Eukaryota; kingdom Viridiplantae; phylum Streptophyta; class Magnoliopsida; order Cucurbitales; family Cucurbitaceae; genus Benincasa; species Benincasa hispida. Next base: position 55,948,201 of record NC_143482.1, read on the forward strand.
CCATCGGAGATGACCTTTCACAAATTGCTCGTAAGTACAACTGGGCCAAAATTACCATTTTGCCCTTGTAGTTACATCTAACTCTTTAAGTATCACTGATCCCTCTAATGAATAATAAGTCATAGTCCAACTATGACCAAACCCCTTCGAGCCAAGAGAAGGTGTGGTGCCACATTGTTCAAGCCCTGAATTTGGCCATTCGGTGAGCAATTTGGCCCTTGGACATTAGTGAATGAGTGAATTCCATCTCGTTTAGTTATGTTCTCAGCTCCCAAATCAAATAAATCTAAAAAATGGTAGGCTTATTGAGTAGGTGGTCTAGACACTCTCACTTATACAAATCAAAAGACTGCCTTCATAGGTATGAGTTCACAACTCGCTTAGGATTTAAGTCAATTTACCTATGCTCATTCTGGTGAAATTTAAGTCTACATTATTAACGGTGTTGTATAATGAAACTATTCATTTTGTGGTCTGGTCTTATACAAGCTCCTTTGTATAGAACATCCCCGCTCACATGTATCTAAATGAATTATTAGGAATAGATCATTTGTATCACTTTACAACAATTTTAACATCTAAAAAGCGAATCATATTCATAGTGTCACCGGGATAAGGTACACAGTCTTATCTATCTACTTTGGATCATTTAGGTTTCATGTAAATATGATCCACATGTACGGCTCTACATACATGTTTAAGCTACAAAAGATAACCTCGGACATTAGTTTATTGGTTTTATGGGTTAATGCTATTAAATGTCGAACAAAATACCTTAAATTTTATTAAATAAATAAATCATTTGTGTATTACAATTACAAACTATAGAACCCACAAGATTTAGGGCATCAACCCCAATAGTTATTCCAAGAGGGATATTCAAAGTAAGCGAAGGAAAATTTAAAGGTCCTTGTAAGAGCCCTATTGAAATTCGACTTCGAGGAACATTGTAGGCTCCAAAACACCCTCATGGAGATAGTTGGATTACTTTTGCATACATTGATATATTGACACTATCAGGTGGATGAGTTTTTGATGGCCAAGGAAAAGTGGGTTTGGAAAAGAATTATTGCCATAAAAACATAGATTGTGCTAACCTCCCTATTGTAAGCTCTACTCCTATTTTCTTTTCCTTTCAATTAGTCTCATTCGTCTTTTTGTTGATTTTGAAGCGGTTTGTTGGATGTCCTTCTCTCATATTTTCATTTTTACAATTTGGTAAATGTTCTTAATATGATAATTTTTAAGGAATATCAAATTCTGAACTAAATTCACAGTTTGAAAAATTAGGTAAGAAAGCTAAATTTTCAAAACATAAAGATTATATTATAGAGAAAACTCGTCATTTTGTCCATCCCTATAAAAATTCGTGGCTTTCACCTTATCTTTGACAGAACTAATTGATCATATAAAATGAGTAGATTTTAACTTTCGACTTCATTACCAATTCAATTGTGAGGAGAATAACATCATTCGATAGCAAGAACTTCCATGTCAACATACTAGGCTGCAACAACCTCTCATTCCATGGTGTTAACATAATTGCACCAGAAAATAGTCCCATCACAGATGGAATACACATTGGCCGATCAATTGGGATCTTAATAAAAAAGTCTCGAATTGCAATAGGAGATGATTGCATCTCCCTTGGAGACGGAAGCAAATGAGTATAAATCACCAACGTGACATGCAGGCCTGGACATGGAATAAGTATTGGAAGTCTTGGAAAATACACTAATGAAGAACTTGTTAAAGGTATCATAGTAAAGAATCGCACCAAATGATAGAGTAAATTAACATCCAACGAAGAAAAACAAAATCAATAAGCACTCTAATTATACTTAATTTGAGTTGAAAACATGCTTCAAAATACATTTGATGAAACCTCTTAAAAACAGCTAAGCTCCATGTAAAGATGCTTTAATCTACAAGTAGACCACCATGAAGATCTTCTCTACTATTCTGTTACAAGGATTGTGTGGTGGAAACACTAAATTGAGCTAGTTTTGATGAAGATTGAAGAAGGTTTGGATAGGCTTTTAAATTCTATAGAATTCTTGTAGAAATTCTAAATGCTTGGCTAATCATTCAGCCCAACACTCTAATTTATAAAACTTTTATCACGCAATCTCAAAACTTGCGTGAAGGTCAGCTCCTTCTTTATGGATTGAGTGGAATTGGATAAATAAGGTGCTTGCACCATAGTGGAGATTTCCAACTTTTGGAAATTTCTATTTTGTTGTTTTTTTCAGATTTTTGTTTACAAAAAAGATTTCTAAAAACAATTTACAAATAAACTAATTTATTTGTTTATTAATTTTATAAAATTAATTCAACTAGTTAATTTTAAATAAAACTAATTGATTAAACCTTTAAATTAATTTTGTTAATTTAATATATAATATTAAATTAATAAAATACCAATGTCACTACAATAAATTTAATTTCATATAATTAATATTTAAATCATAATTTAAATATTAATTAATTCTCCAATTTTGTTTAATTTTGATAAAATTAAACATTTCAATTGCATTGAATACAATTAATAGAAACCCTAATTGAATTTGAACATTTAAAATTCTAAACCGTAATTTCAAATATCATCAAGGTTACTCAATTACTAATCTAAATTACGAGCTAGTAGAGGGACTTTATGGACCTACAGACCATGAGTTCCAACCATTTGTAATTAATTGAAGTGAATCTAACACATAATACAAAAGTAAGTATGATGTTTGTAACAAGATAACTAACAAACAGAATAACTTAATATAAAAAAATAATAGTAAAGGTAGTGAGATACTGATAATGGGCAGAAATGTACGTTATCATAGTGCTAAGTTCTTAAACAATGTTGGATTGCGTTGATAAAAATATGTTAAATTGCATCCATCAAGCATCAATTTCATAATAATGCGGTCGCATGTGTTCAACGCATGGGAACAATTGATTTTTGTATTTTTATGCAGAATATGTGTTAAAGCAAGGCAAGAATTGTGATCATAGGAAATCATCGATCGAGCGCAACTTCACCGCAAGGCTTTGCAATGATTGTACTCGCAAACATTCGCCCAAGAAGAATTGCCGCAACTTGGTTAGTGCAACATGGTGGGCGCATCTAGGTGAAAGTCTAATTAATCGCGTTCGGACAGAAAACTGATGACCGTCGAATCCGAATTAAGTTGACAGCCGATAACGATCACAAGTACATTCAACTTTTCGGTGACAAATATTCGGCACATCAGTCAGGAATTAAAGTTGTCCCATCTATACAATCATGAGAGAGAATCCATCGTTCACCTTGGATATTCTATAAATACCAGAGGCATCCTTCAGAAAAGGGGTTCACCAGTTCACTATTCCTTGTTCCACAAGTTCACACGTCTTTGTTCATAGTTTTCTTTCGTTTTAAGGCGGACGCGATAGAGAAGGTTGTGTCAATAGATCGTTCCTGTAAGCTTGGGAGAGCGCCGAAAGCTTCAAGGACAGAGAGAGGGCCGACGCCTATAGAAGCGGGAACATCTTTAGAACCGAATAGAGAATACAGTGTAAAAGCCTCGGTCAGCAAGGAATTGCTACCAGGCTCTCTAACTTTAACTTCCATTGATATTTTGTACTCCACTCATTTTATTGAAATGGAATCTACTTCTCTATAGCTGTTCACTCTATGTTATTTAAGCATGAGTGGCTAAATTAGTTGAATGGGTTGAGAAGCATTTAGCTAGCATAACTAGAGAATCTTCATTATATGCGATTATCTTGTATTATGTATGCTTCATTCGTCCATTAGAGATACTCGGGGGGGGGGGGGGGGGGGAAGATCTAGACTTGGGAAGGTCAGGTTAGAATCTAGGCTCGGGAGAGTCAGATTAGAACGCATAATCAAGAGATAGGAACTCAGGAATGAGTACTATTTCTTATCAACGCATCGCATGCATCCTAAAGATAGGATATGATTGAATTTTATATCATTAAGAAATAGGAACTTGCTTTTATGCATTTTGCATCATCGCATAGGACAAGAGTAGAGACTTAGAGATAAGCTCTATGGACACTTTTGCATTCAACACATGCGTCCTAGACTTAGGAGCATCGCATTTGCATTGGAAAATGACTTACTGTGCATGGTGGTAGCATGATCGCATAGTCTGATGCATTCCCAAGTAATGCTAGCTAAAGATCTTCTCAACTTGTTCATCGCATACTCAGTGCATTTATCACACAACTGACTTTTTCAAATCTGTCGCATTTTGTTATTTTCTCATTAACGCAATCAACAACAAACCAACAATTTATTTATTTGGTTACCGCAAAGTTTTCCTAAAAATTACCAACGCAACCTATTTTTACAAGTCCCTGTGTTCGATCCTGGACTTACCAAGAAACTCAGTGGAATTTACACTTGGATTCCGCTGAGGAAACTTGAGTGCACAACGCATATCATCCACATTTCCACTTCATAAAGTTAAGCATTAGATATAGAGATTGGTAACCAAGTTCAGTGCAATATCACCTACATCTGAGAAGCTATGTACCTGATGAAAAGAAACTTCACTATATAAAGAGTTTAGCAATTACAAAAAAATACTTAGCTGATAGACTCTCTCATCAGTGACTCACATACAACTTGCTCTTCAGTTTCAATTTAGGGCCCCTTAGTTTGGTCTCCCCTCACTTCCACAATAATGCTTCTTCAAGCTTTGTATGAGATCCTTTCAATACAACATACTTATGCTCCCTCTAAGTGTGAGATCTTCTCATCTGATGCTTCATAAGCATGCTTTTCCCAAACATTGATTGAGCTCCCCCTTGATACAACATCAAAAACCCATCTTGAGTTTTTATTTACTTCGTAAGTGATTTGTTATACTTTCAAAAATTAAGCCAAGCCTGATTGATTGTTGGAAACAAACCCACAATAGGGAGATACAAAGTTTTTTTTAAATAAAAAAAAAAAAACAATCCCAGTACATGAAGGTTGAGACTTAGACAATCCTTAAGCCCAAAACTCTTGATGCACATAATTTTCTAATAAAAATATTAACTCTAAAATTAAACAAGACCACAAATCACAACCCTAGCCCATTTCCATTTTGGGCGAAACGGTCTACTAATTCTTTGATTTCAGTTAGTAAGAGGAATTTTGAACTAAAAAACAAATTGTAGAAGCTAAACTAAAAAATGGAATCCTGCACAATTTTAATAAACAAGTTCAATGATATTCCTGGTATAGTAGATGCTATCACACAGACAATCATACTCAATTCGATGGAATTGTCTGATCTTAAAGGAGAGTTTCTATAATTTTGTATGTGAGGGGTTATTTCTTGGTTTCATCCACTCATTAATAACTTGATTGTTTTTGGATAATAGTAGATAGAAATAATGCTTGTTATGATCCTATTGAAACCATTTTAGTTATGAATAGCGGCTAAATTGGTGTATTACTAGATCACGCACCTATTGCCACAGCTGTAACTAATCAATGATAACCCTCCATAGATTTGCCTATATAAGCTACAGCTAAAGTTACAAAAATTAAAGCTTGACTACCACTTGTAAATAACCCAAAGAACATAACGGGTATAGGAACTATTAAAGATAAAGAAAAATGAACAACTACTAATTCATCAACTAAATATTTCCAAAAAGTTTAAAACTAAGGGATAAGAGTTTTGTAAAATCTAGTTTAAGTTTCATTTTTGTTTTTATTTTTTTAAGAAGATTTGATAAGTACAAGAAAAAAGGAAGGATTTTTTCCGCATCAAATTGAATTTAATTTTCGAACTATAAGAATCTGCATCCTGAATTATTATAAACCAACTAGTCAGATTCACATTTTACACAATCTTCGCTTTCTAGCATGAAACCAATAACCAAGAGAACCCTTAATACTACAAATAGGAATTTTTATAATTTTCTATTGAATGAATGGTACATGATTCTACCTCCACAAGCATCAAGAAAAGAAGAAACAAATTATATTATTTAGTGCTTCATTTCTTTATTTATTGTGAAATTGTGTTGTTGTGTCAGAAGAAGGATAGCTATACTGATTCGGTATACCCTAAAGACACACTTAGTACAATATTGATGATATTACAAAGATATAATTTTCACATACTTATCTCGTCTTTTATGGGATCGATCCCCTCTTGACTGTACAAGAATATGTGGAGCTCGATATGTCCTCTTTCAGATGTGAATCTATTTGATTCAGAGGGGAAGAACTTACATGAGTATCAATTGAAACATGTGTTTGATACACACTCCATGTTCTAAGAAATATTTACCATCCGAAATGAGGAAAAAACGGAATCTTTATCTAAAGAAATGTCAAAAAAACTCCTACATTTCTTTTAATAATGTAATTTTAAGAAATAGAAAATAAAAACCCATGTTGCCTTGTGTTTAAGGCTTTTTCAAACACCAACGTCTTTTTAACTCTTCCTATTTTGGTTATATATTTTTTTCTTTTAGGAATCTTTTACTATGTTATCTTAAATTTGTCATGGAAGATAAAATATGGACTGGATTGATATTTTTATTTTTTTATTTTAACTATGAAATAAACATTTTACAATTTTAAAACAAGTGTAAATTTTTATTGCTTATATTTCTTCAATTTCTTTATTATATAGTTAGAGATTTGATGTTGGCTATAGTTTTTAACATTGTTGTAGAAGTTGTCCCTTGAGATATATGACATCCTGTTCCACGGTTTTTACTTTATGAAATTTCGGAACGTGGTTCCTCACACACTATACAAATGTCACAAAAGATGTTCTAACAAAGTTAAAAACAACAATATTAGTAATAGATAGTAAATCAAGCATGAACACACAAGAGTTGATAACTAGTTTGGTGAACAACCACCTATGTTTAGGGGACAATGTACCCAGGAAAGATAATCTACTAATATATATAAAAGTTAAGAAATTACAAAGTTGTTCTTATTTGTAACTAGCAAAGATTACAGTGACATATATAGAGACCAACTTTATTAATTACTAGGCTCCTCCTAGATGTGAAACTCCCCCTCACTCGGACTTAAGCTCCTCCTAAGTATATGAATATTAGTGCGATGACACTTAGGCTCCCGCTAAGCATGTGAGACCCACAATCACTTAAAGATATTTTTCCTTCGACTTTTGAACTCCCTTCCACATGAGAACTTAGGCTCCCCCTAAGACTTGAGAACTTTCTTCTTGTTGCATAAAGACTCGAGTTCCTTCTGAGTATGGAGAATTCCTTCTTGATCAAATTTGTCTTAGCTCCCTCTAAGACTTGAGAACTTCTTTCTTGGTTATGAAAATGCTCAATGTAATCTGTAAGAGCTAGTGAAGAACATGCTACCACAAACAAAGAACAAAATCTTCTTCTTTAAATCAATACAATGTAGTAAATATTTTGTCGAATTCACACACCGATCTCACAAAAAGAAAATATGAAAATATCCCACATATAATCGACAAATCATCAAAAAGGAAAGCATCTCAGAGAAAATATTCTGTAGAATAATTTAAAAAGGAAAGAAATATTCTGTAGAGTAGGCAACTTGAAGAACAACCTCTGAGAAAAGTATCGAAAGAGACAAAGTCTTAGACAACTTCTAAACATCCCAAGGAGCAAATGCTAGAAGCCTTAAACAAATAAATAGCTAATTTCACATATTTAACAAACTCCCCATTTGGCTAAGATATATTTTCTTAAGACAGAACGCTTTCACAATAGCCAAACCATAACGACGTTATGGCATGAATAATAACGCTGATGAAACCAACGCTGATAGAACCAAAGTGTAAATAAGAGTCCTATAGAAATAAGGCAGCAAACAAACAGTCTTAATTCAGAAGAAACAAGACAACATAAATTGAAGCAGATAAAAACAATGAACAACAGCAACAATAGTACCAACAATAGCCCAAATACCAAACTAAACATTTGCAGCTGCTAACCATTAAACCAAAACCTACTCCCCCTCTGGCTTAAAAAAAATCACGAAGAAGACCCAGTCTTTTCACGATCATAAAAAACTTTCATCATCATATTCAGAAGCAGAGTAACTCCACACTTGTAAACAAAAGCACGGTCAATCTCATCATTGAGCATTTGAAGTTCAGCAGACAATGAGTGCATAAGGCGTTGGCCAAAAGAAGATGTTACAAGCTCAGCATTCGGGGCTTCTTCATTTGTTTTTGGAGATGGAGGAGCAATATTAGAAACATGGTGCCCTTGAAACAATTTGTAACTGAAGTTAAGAAACCCAAGATTAGAATCAATAGGTTCATCGACGAAGATTAAGTTAGGTTTTGGGATAACATGATACCAAAAATAAGATGAGGATTTGCAGTAAGTAGTCTGAGCACCTGAGTGTTGAGATGTATTCTCTAAAACCTCGTACTTAATAAGTTATTTAGGTTATTTCATGAGACGTGGACAGTATGTATTGGACATATAAGTTCATCATATTCAAGTACTAACCTAAAGGGTCTATAGTATATGGATAAGCTTGAGTACCTTATCTTGGTAACACTATGGATACGATATACTTTGTAAATGTTACAACTGTTGTAAAGTGTTACAAACAATTTTATCCAAGTCGTTCATGTGGAGAGATGCGAGTGGGGGTATCTTATACAAAAAGTTTAGACAGGACTGCGAAATATTTAATCTCTCTTTGTAACACCGTTGACTGAAGAGATTAATATTTCATAGGATAACCATGTAACTTGATCTCAATCCTGAATGAGTTATAGAGTCCTGTCTATGAGGGTGGTCCTTTGATTTTTATGAGTGATAATGACCCGAGTCATTGATTCAATTAGTCTACCATCTTGAGGATATGTCCGAGTAGGGAGCTAGGAATATAGCTACACAAGATAGAATTGGCTCCTTCCTACCTTTAGGGTAAATAGAGGAGTTGTTCCCTTAAGTGTTGATTCTAGATCTTGAACAAAGGATACCCATCTCACTGGCCTGAGAGGTATTAGGTTTATGGTAGGACCATAAACAGATTTTCATTAGAGGGATTAGTGGTATTTAAAAAGTAAGAGATAATTAGAAGGGTAAAATGATAATTTTACCCAATTGTAATTATGAACTGCTCAAGAAGGATTGACTTACTATAATGGTTAAATCAATGGATGTAGAAATATTCTATAGTGCGAAGAGTGCACAGTTATGGGTCTTTAATGGAGTGACCCATGTTGTGGGTTTGGCTATGTTGGGAATGGGTCTAGGAGCTTGCGATCGCTTAGTTCGAGTGCGCGGTATTCGTGCAGTGTAGCGGTCATGTTGGACGAACCTTCTTGTGTTGCTGTGTTGCTGTGATCGAGCATTTGTGATCAAGGAACTCAAAGATAAGTTTACAAAAGTGTGTTGATTCTTGTCCTTGATCTTTTGTCTAGCATGCTGTAATTTCTGTAATTTAGCATAACAATATGTTTCCATTTTTTATTGTAATTTTTGTAATTTAGCATATCCGCATGTTTCTATTTGTGATTGTAATTGTAAAGTTCATATACTATTGTAATTTTGAATGATCCTTCCGCTACTCATGGAAATCTTCGTATTCGATTTCCTTCAGGCTGGCTAATAATATTTCTTTTATTATGTTGGATATTTTGTCTCTGTCTTGGTATTGGTATTCTTTCCTTATTGTGGCAGATTTGTTGGGATGATCTTTTCCTTGTTTGATTTGTTGTCGTTGGTGGTTTTATTGCCTTTTGAGGATTGTATTTATTTGTGTTTCATTTGTTGTTTTAGGGTAAGCCCTTTTTTTGTCTCTAGGGTTGATCGATTGAAAAACAGAGAATCTCATGTGGACTGTGTAGCTACTTAATCAGTGTGATAATCAAAAGCCTTGCGGTTCTTTTGAAATTATTTTCTCCTCTCTCAATTTCTATACTTTCCAAATCCATTTCGATGGCATCCAATAACCAAATCTCCCAGGAATCCGAATTTGAAGATGGCTATAGCGATGGCCTATAATCTCCGCGGCGAGGATCTTATCAGAGAGCTCTACAATGGATTCAACTTCCGATTGATAGAGAGAAGGGAGTGATCAATTTCGAGAGCTTGAAGAGGAATGCGATCGTGCTAGGGTTTGAGGATCTGAGAAATGGTGAGCTCAATCAGATGGAATTAGGTGTTCTTATGTTCAGATTCAGTCCTCAATTGATTGATGCTTCCCGCTACAACTTCCATGAATGTCTTCAACTCTAATTTTGTGTTCTTGATTTTTCTCCCAATTTGTTCTATATTCGATTATTGATTTTCTGTTCTAATTTTTTTTATTCAATTTTGGAATGAAATTAGTGAAATATACTAGAAAAATTACAAACAAATTTAAGTTGTTATTTGTTGTTAACTTCATCTAGTTTTTTCCCCATTTTTTCTGAATTGGATTATTGATTTGTTTTTGTGTATTGTTCTAATCTTTTAGAACATCTTATTATAAATATATTTTAAGGATATTTCACATAATATTTAAGTCCAAAATTCTCTTTATCAAGTTAATGCAAATGATTTTGTTCAACTTAACAAACCCATCTAATAAGAAATCAAATTTTTAAAATGATTGTTTGGAATTAATGATCAAGAATTAAACCTTATACCATATTTCAAGATCATCAATAATAAATGTGTATTTAAAAAAATAAAAAAAATATATATACAATCTATATGTTATTCAAACAAAAGATTGATAGAATTATTGAATAAAAAAATTTCAAAATAAAAAATAGTTATCATAAAAATAGATTACATAAAGTTCAAAAAATTGCACAAAAATCCCTGACATATGAACTCTCTACACCCAACAAAAATCCAGATAAAACAACTCTACACCCCAAATACAGACTTATAAATTCCACAAATGGGCCCAAACAGTTCTAAAATCAAAGAATTATCTAATAGTTTTCCACAAGATTAAAATTAATTTTGACATACTCCTATCATTTGACATCGACTCAACCTTTAATTTTACACTTATAAATACATTTTATGTACTATTAAAATTTATTTTGAATGATTAAAAATATTTTTCGAGTGATTAAATTAATAAATAATTTGTTATACTAAACAAGTTAAGCGGTTAAGATTTTTATATATTCATACTCCCAAACAGCCCTAAAAATCCTGTCCTTTTCTACATCCATCAAGTATTTGAGGTTCAATTTTGGAAAAAGTTCAATCTTTTGTTGTATTTTGGTTGAGAAACATTGATTCTTAACTCCTAAATTTAATATATATATATATATATAATACGAATACGTGTATGAGTATGAAGTCTTGAACTTCGAATGCATATATGTGCCTTAAGGTCATCTACCCTTAAGGTCAGAAGTCAAAATTGCACTACTCCCATTTGATGTACTAACAAAAACTTGTATTCTTATTCCAAACTAGGGTTAGGAAATATTTTAAGAACCATTCAACTCAAAAAACTAATATCATCTAATGCATTTTAAGCTTCATATTTCATCCTACATCTCCAATCTCTAAGAACAATGGCCGCCGCCGCCGCTCCCTCCCACCATACCTCCCTCCACATTGCCATGTACCCTTGGTTTGCCCTTGGCCATCTCACTCCATTTCTCCATCTCTCCAACAAACTAGCCAAAAAAGGCCACAAAATCTCCTTCTTCATCCCCACCAAAACCCTTTCCAAATTTGAGCCCTTAAATCTCTTCCCTAATCTCATCACCTTCATTCCTATCACCCTTCCTCATGTCCATGGCCTCCCACATGGGGCAGAGACCACTTGTGATGTCCCTTACCCTCTCCACAACCTCATAATGACATCCATGGATCTCACTCAACCTCAAATCACTATCCTTCTTCAAACCCTAAAGCCCCATGTCATTCTCTTTGATTTCACTCATTGGTTGCCAAAATTGGCTAGTCAATTGGGTATCAAATCGATCCATTATTGTGTCACTAGTGCAGCCATGATTGCTTATACTCTAACCCCTTCAAGGAAATTTTCTAAAAATGATTTAAGTGAGGAAGATCTCATGAAACCCCCATCTGGTTACCCTAGTTCCACCATCAATATTCATCTCCATGAAGCAAGAGCTTTTGCATCAAGAAGAAAGTGGAAGTTTGGGAGTGATGTATTTTTCTATGATCGTCAGTTCATTAGTTTTAGTGAATGTGATGCAATAGGGTTTAGGACATGTCATGAGATTGAGGGAGATTTTGTGACTTATCTTCAAAATGAGTTCAAAAAACCTGTTTTCCTTACAGGGTCGGTTTTGCCCGAACCACCAAACACGCCTCTGGAGGAGAAATGGGAAAGTTGGCTTTCTGGGTTTAAGAAGGGTTCGGTGGTATATTGTGCATTTGGGAGCGAGTGTACGTTACAAATGGAGCAATTTCAAGAACTTTTGTTGGGGTTTGAGCTTTTGAACATGCCCTTCCTCGCCGCACTCAAACCACCATTCGGGGCGGAGACAATTGAAGCTGCATTGCCGGAGGAGTTCACGAAGAGAGTTGGAGTACAAGGGGTGGTCTTCGGGGGATGGATTCAACAAGAGAGGATTTTGGAGCATCCATCTGTGGGATGCTTTGTTACTCACTGTGGGTCTAATTCTTTGAAGGAAGCATTGGTGAATAAATGTCAATTGGTGTTGCTGCCTCAAGTTGGGGATCAAATTATAAATGCAAGGATGATGGGAAACAATCTTAGGGTTGGAGTGGATGTAGAGAAAAGGGAAGAGGATGGATGGTTTACAAAGGAAAGTGTATGTAAAGCTGTGAAGATTGTGATGGATGAAGAGAATGAAATTGGAAAAGAAGTTAGAACAAATCATGCTAAAATAAGGGATCTTTTGTTAAAAAAAGATTTGGAAGAGTCTTATATTGATGGTTTTAGCCAGAATCTTTGTGATTTGGTGGCATGCATGGAAAACACATCCAAAAACATGTAGAAAACAGGTAAAAGCCATGTCATTTATTTTTCCTATGAGCTGTTGAGAATGACTATATGTTAACGTATAGTGTTTTGAAGAGTTGGGCTTTAGTTTGTTGAGTCTTTTTTTCCTAAAATGTTCCAATTTTGCACAAATCTAGGGTGATGAATGGATTTATCTTTTTCATCAATTTTTAAATGTTGCTATCTTCTTTTAAACGAAAGTATTATTGAATAAGGGTAATGCTTTTATGCAAGTTCAGAGTATAGCTTTTTATTTTCACTTACCAAAACCATGTGATTTTTTTTAATCATGAAATTAATGATACCCTAAATGGTTCTTTCAATAACATAGCAATATGATTATCAAAATCCATCATTTTTTTACTAGCTATGCCACCATTAATTTGTGGCTATAAAAAGCTTTTGTTTTCCTTCATATGGTGGGTGTTGTTTTGTTGGGTTTGGCCACTTTTTAGTTTCTTAAATAAATCCAATTGTTCATAGGGGAGTAAGGGGCAGATTTTGCAGCACACCCATTAATGTAATGACTTAGGAACAATAAACAAATTTTAGTTATCAATTTGTGTTTAGATTAAAAGTGAAAAGATGGTGGGTTAATAATAAATATATCATACACCACCTTCAATTCACAACTCTCATAACCTCTTTTAGTTTCATTGCGACTTGTCTTCTATTCTGCAACTGATATATATAGAGAGCTTTGAATGCAAAATAAATTAACATCATCTTCTCACACAAATTTCCAAACATCATACATAAAGAATAAATAAATAAAAGAGAAAAAAAGAGGATATGAGTGTTATCACATCGAGCATCATGGTCACTACATTCTTGATGTCATTGCTATCATTTACAATTGAGACTCAATCTCGTGTTGATGTTATTTTTCCTTTGAGGAAGTATGGTAACATTGTGCCTGGTGTTGATGTCACTGAGGTAAACACACAATAAGATATATGTAAAAATAATTACTCATTGAACTAATATGTTGTTTTTGCTAATTTTTGTTATCCGTGAAACATAGGCTTTGAAAGATGCATGGAATGATGCATGTGCATCTGTTCGTCCATGTGCAGTGGTTATTCCAAAAGGGATATTTAAAGTAAGTGAAGCAAAATTTAAAGGTCCTTGCAAGAGCCCTATTGAAATTCGACTTCGAGGATCATTGCAGGCTCCAAAACACCCTTATGGAGATAGTTGGATTACTTTTGCATATGTTGATAGATTGACACTATCAGGTGGAGGAGTTTTTGATGGTCAAGGAAGAGCAGGTTGGGAAAAGAATGATTGCCATAAAAATATAAATTGTGCTACGCTTCCTATAGTAAGCTCTATACCTGTTGTTTTCCTTTTAAATTTCATTCGTCTTTTGTTGATTTTGAAGGAGACGTTTGATAGATATTGTTCTCTGCTATTTTAATTTTTACAATTTGGTAAATATTTTTATACTTTATGATAATATTTAGGGAACTAAAGTTTTCGACTAAATTTTAAACATTAAAAACATCAAGTAAGAAAGTAAAATTTTCCAAATAGAAAGACTACAGAGAGAGAACTCATAATTTTGTCCCTCCCTATAAAAGATTGTAATTTCACTCGACTATGACATGACTTATTGATCATATAAAATGAGCAGAGTTTAAGGTTCGACTTCATTACCAATTCAATTGTGAAGAGAATAACATCACTTGATAGCAAGAACTTCCATATCAACGTCCTAGGTTGCAACAACCTCACATTTCATGGTGTTAACATAATTGCACCAGAAAATAGTCCCAACACAGATGGAATACACATTGGTCGATCAATTGGGATCTCAATAACAAAATCTAGAATAGCAACAGGAGATGATTGTATTTCCCTCGGAGATGGAAGCAAACGAGTAAAAGTCACCAACGTGACATGTGGACCAGGTCATGGAATAAGCATAGGAAGTCTTGGAAAATACACTAATGAAGAACCTGTTGAAGGTGTCATAATAAAGAACTGCACCATAATGAACACCACTAATGGTGTTAGGATCAAAACATGGCCAGCATCTCCTGTTTCTGGTACTGCCACCAACATGCATTTTTCAGATATTATAATGGTCAATGTTAGCAACCCAATTCTCATTGACCAAGAGTATTGCCCATGGAATCAATGCAATCGCAAGGTATTGATCACATTCTCAAAACTTCCATTTCAAAATTCTTCATGTCAACTTCACAAATAAATTTTACTTCTCATTTTTATTTTTCAGATTCCATCAAAGATTAAAATTAGTAAAGTGAGCTTTAAGAACATTAGAGGAAGTTCTGCAACTCCAATGGCAGTCAAACTTATTTGTAGTCGCAAACTGCCATGTGACGAAGTAAAAGTAGCCAATATTGATCTCGTCTACAATGGAAAAGAAGGTCCCATTAAATCTCTGTGTATGAATGTGAAACCCATCATTTCGGGGATACAAAATCCTCAAACCTGTTCATTACCCTATTAATTCAATATGATGGACAACCTTAATTAAAATAGGCAACTCCTCTGTCTTTTGTTTATTTTACTTTTCCAAGTAAACAAGATGGTCAAATGTTCGAGGGAGGCTTGTAAAATGATTATCCTTAAACTTTTTAAGTCTTGTGTCTTGAAACATGATACTTTTTTAATATAATCTCATTGATAATAACTTGGGTTGACTCTACTTATTAACTTTAAATTCTTTTTATCCCTTTTTTTTAGAGGAAATGACCATGTTTTAAACTAAACGATTTTACTAAAACTTATAAAAAATCAAATACTTTATCGATATCATTCTACTATAGAAGTTCATTTCAATTAACACAAATTACATAAAATTATACAAAAATCTATTATACTCATATAAAAACAAATGTTTCACCATAAGAAATTCCAGTTGTTCATAGCGAAACCTGTCAAAAAAACCTAAAAAAAAGCTTCGAACTCCTTTCCCTCACGGTAGTTGGATCGTCGATACGATTGTCGGAAGCACACCATCACCAAAATACCCATTTTTTGGGATATATAGTGTTGAGTTTGATGTTCTAAATCTCGCGGATCCTATAATTTGTAATTGAATTGTATAAATCGTTTATTTATTTAATAAAATATGAGGTACTTTATTCAACATTTAGTAGCATCACAAAACTAATAAACAAACATCCAAGGTTATTTTTTGTAGCTTAAACATGTATGTAGAGTCATCGTGACACTACGAACATGGTCTGCTTTGTAGATGTTACAATTGTTGTAAAGTCTGAATCCTGAATGAGTTGTGAACTCCTGTCAATGAAGGTGGACCTTTGATTTGCATGGGTGAGAGTGGTTCGTTCGCTGACACAATATGCCTACCATTTGGAGATTCGTCTGATTGGTGAGCTAGGAACACAGCTACACAAGATGAAATTCACTTCTTCCCTAATATCGGGGCAAGTAGATAAATTTCTCACTTAAGGGCTAATTCTAGGGCTTGAATAATTGGCGCCACACCCTATATTAGTTCGATGGGTTTGGTCATAGTTGAACTATGACTTATAGTTCATTATAGGGATCAATGATACTTAAGAAGTTAGATGTAACTACATGGGTAAAACGGTAATTTGGGCCCAGTTATACTTATGAGTAATTTCTAAAGGATCGTCACATTGTTGACTAGTTATATTAAATGGACACGAAAATATATCTGTAATGCGAAGAGTATAACGTTGATCTTTAGCGGGGGTCTTTATGTTGAGCTTAGAAGGCATGAATGTGTGCGGCATTGAGTGAGGTTGCCTTAATCGTTATGGTCGCGTGTGTGTGTGATGGCCAGGTCAAGGCTTGCATGCAAGTGAGGCCATGTGATGGCCACAAGACTAGGCGATGGCATCGTGAGACGCTGAAGCACGTGTTGGCCAAGTATGATGCATGTGTCCAAGTGACCCTTACGTTGATGAATGTTTGAAGGATGAGCCATGCGTTGGAGAGTAAAGGAAGCCCTCAACTTAATCACCAACCTAAAAGGGATAGCTGTTGAGGTTAGGGAAATAAAACTCACTTATTGGGCTAGCTCGGACCTTAAGTTTGGATTGAGGCATGCAGCTTCTACTATAAAAAGAAGTTTCACTTCAGGCTTCCGGTTTAGCCAATCTTTTTAGGAAAATGAAGAGTTTCCAGAGTTCAATTGAAGGTTAATGAATGTTGTTGATGCTTTTGCACTGCCAAAAGAAAACTTCTAAGAAATCAAGTTGAAATCTGAAAATTTTCTCAAGAACGCCAAGCCCTTAGGTTAATGTGAACAAGGTGTGAAGATTGAAGGTTTTCGGTCTGACCAAGAAGAATTTGAAACTCAAATTTTAAGG
Organism: Benincasa hispida; assembly: GCF_027475165.1. Taxonomy (NCBI): domain Eukaryota; kingdom Viridiplantae; phylum Streptophyta; class Magnoliopsida; order Cucurbitales; family Cucurbitaceae; genus Benincasa; species Benincasa hispida. The sequence continues at coordinate 55,965,478 of NC_143482.1, forward strand.
TAAGAAAGTTAAGAAATTTTTAATCAAGATTGTAAAATAAATTTCCCAAAATAATGTCTGGAAAAAGAGTTATCTGAGCCCAAATTTGAATCTAGAAATTTTGGTCGAATAAGTAGGTAGCTCGACCAGCTATGCGGAAGTGCTAGTGGACGCATGCCCAAGGACGAGGTTGGGTGATAGGCATTGTGCCAGGAGTGCACACAAGGGTTGCACGAGGTTGTGAGCACAAGGCGTGTGTGAGGAAGCATGTACAATTGCCTTCGGTAGGAAGCGTTGGTGCAAAGGTAAGGCGCGCAATGCATATTCTTGTGAACGAGGCTTAGCGTAAAGGGTGAACACTTGCTACCACATCACCTAGCCATTCAACCTAAGGTAAGTATGTCATGCATTGGTAGCTATGCACTGAGGGAAAGATTGGCACTCACGGTTAAATGCTAAGCTTGTTCTTATGTGTTGGGCTCATTGGGAAGTCATTAGCATTGACCAAGAGTGTTTATAATTTTTACAATACACACCCCAATCAGAAAATCTTACCAACCATAAGGAGGCTGCTCAAGACAGTGAGCGACAAACCAAGTGTTTACAATGCTTAGTAAATGCATGTTTGATTTAAAAAGACTAGTTTCATACTTACTTTCATTTCTAAGTGTGACTAAGATATTTTCGAAGCAAACAGGCTTCTAAAGAAGTTTCAACGCATCTTTAGCTTAAAAGTGTTTATGAATGCATGATTTACATATTTCTATTCTTAATGTTCATAAGGCACACGTTGATAGTTTCCATATTATATGATGAATATGATTTCAGCATATGATTTAAGGTACTTATGCTTTTAAGTATGCTTATGACAAAGAATGAGTTTATGATGATTATGATGAACCCAAAACTGAAGGACTTGAGATGGTATCTGGGTCCTAGTAATTAAGGTATGATGGTACTTAGTTATTACCACGTGCACATAGATAGAATTGACATTGGTTGTGTTGACATTACTCCGCACTAACTAGGGTTTGATGTTAGGGGATTGAGCAAAAGGGTTCTCTCTCAACTAAGGATTATGTTAATTAATGTTTTCCAACAGTTTCATGTTCAAAGGTTTAAAGTATGAGTTTGTTTAGTAGTTTTCAGTACATATATTTTATATGGTCACTCACTGGGCTAGTAGCTCATTCTTTCAAATGTTTTATTTTTCCCAAGTAGTGGTCATCTCCTAGAGGTTAGCTGCCCTGCTGCCCTGCTGCTCTGCCACTCAAGGAATCAAGTTAAAACTTAAAGACAGAAGTAAAGTTTAGGTGTTTATCTTAGATATGTCTTTGCATATGTTATGTTCATATTAGGGACGTGTAAAGAGTTTTTGGGACCCACTAAGTTTTTGAATCTATAATTATGTTATGTATACAGGATGTGACACCTGGTGGTGACGAAAATTAGCGAACGCAATATGTGATGCATGTCTTAAGCTATGTGTCGGTGGTCATGCGTTGGAGTGAAAGTATGTGTTACTCTTATATGCGATGACCAAGCATTCCTGTCACAAGTTTTCTTGTGCTCACGCCAAGTATAACGCGAACGCAAGTTTCTCGGGTGATTCGAGGTCGAACTGAAGGACTTGTAGCTAGATGTATGCAGTAATGTGTATGCGGCGGATGGATAAAAGAATGATGGAGGGTATAAGCTAATAACTAGTCCTACTCCTAACTAACAAACAAAGCATTGGAAGAATGAATGAGAGGTTGAGACACAACAATTGTTGACATGTAGTAAATGCATGGAAAAATAGATAAAATGTGAAGATGTCTTCATCGCAACCCTAAGCTTGACCACAAGGGCAACCTCAAACAATGCAAGCTATGCGATCATGCTACACACACTTGAGCCTATTTCTAGGACGCATGTGATGTATATGCGAAATGTCGAGAGGCCTTATTCCTAAGTCTCTATTCCTACTCATATGCTTCTACACATAAACAAGATGACCACATACCACCATATCCTACTTATTGGATGCATGCAATATCCTCTCCGTAGGGTGCATACGCTGTGTAATAGAAAACGAAGCTTATTTCTAAATTCTCCATTCTTGCTTAGACTACTGATGACATGCAGAAATGCATGTCATCTTAGGCCTTTTATTTAGAATTATAAAGGCTATTAAGCAGAATATGTGGCAATTATGTTAAGAATTCATGAGAAAATGAGTTTGTGGCGTTCAGCATTGAGAATATCGGCTAACCCATTATTATGTGTTATTATGCTTTCAATTGTCTATTTTTGTAGCTAACGCAGGAAATGGACACAAATGCGGAAGTCGGGCTACCGCATAGACGACCGCATGCGGAGAAACTCTCCATCGCAAAGGCAAACGCACACATGGGTGTTGTGGTGATCAGCTGCATGCGTCCATCGCATAGGAGTTGCGATCGTCAAGCGATTGCAGTCATCATGTAGAAATTGTGGTATTAAGCGAATGCGGTCACTGCACGATTGGGGCTACACGATAACGCATAATAGAGGGATCAATGCAAGGTTGGTGGGATGAAAGCATCAACGCATATCTCAGGAAAATCAAAAGATGATGTCGACATTTCACCTACCACACCGTTAGTAGCAAAGATTCAAAAAAAGACTAACACACCACGAATGTCAGAATCACAGCAGTCCATAAATGCTGTCGACGATCCAAGCTCTATAAATAGAAGTCACTGAGCAGAATTTCAGAGAATCCAGGGTTTTTCACCTAAGGCTCGCCTTAGGGTGGATCCCTATGATCTAGACTAACACATGAGAAAGAAGCTTGAGAGTTCTTCATCTCCTTCATCCATTCCGAGTGACGACCGGAGCCTTCGCTGGAGCTAGATCTCGAGAGAGTCAGTTCCATCGCCCATCCATGGCACCACCGGTAGCCTTGACATACATCCGCTGGAAGCAAGACATTGCTTCCAGCTGGTCCTTTCATTTTCTCTTCTTTTCTTATATTGTATTGTATTACATTTGTGTTCAATGCATTTCTGTGTTTCCTTCGATTCCATCTCCATCTTTCTTTACTTAGCATCATTAACTTACATTGTAGCACTTAGTGAGATTGCTTGAGCATCGCATACTTATTCATGTGAATTAGAGATATGAAGCCTGTAGCAAACCACCGGAAGGTGTGCGTTGTGTGAGTTTGTGAGAAAACCTTATTTGCTTAATGCAAAGCTGTAGCAATGTAAACTTGTAACGCGTATTTTTTTTAGCATGATGCAAGTCCATGCCATAAGCTTGATGACATAGATTTTATCCGATAATATGTGATACTACTTCTAGATATGTGTTATTAATGAATGTTTTTGTAGTATGTTGTGCGTTGTCACAAGTTTCCTTGCGTTGAAACCAAGTATAATTTCACCACAAGTTTCTCGGTGTGCTCCGAGGTCGAACACAGGGACTGTTTGAGGTTATTGCATTATGTCTGTGATATATGCGACCAGGGGTTTTCAATTTGTAAAAGAATTTGTGTACAAGTAATTAAACATGCGATAAAGTAAAGTAAAGCAGTAAAAATACGAGAATAACATAAATTGCGTTAATGTAAATTGCGATAAAGTAAATCTAAGCTAAGATGATACAAGATACTAAGGTCAAGGCTGGCTGTGAAAATTATACAAAGATCGTGTAATGCGGTGACAAGTCTTATGTGTGAAGCAAAAACAGAGAAGATAATTAATACAAACATCGAAAGTTCCTTAATTGCGTTCAAGATATAAGTACGGTTCCGCTTTTCCCTTAGCGTACACCTCTTGGTGATCGACCGCGTTCCCACATCTCTGTGGTGAAACAGGGACGAACCTAATGAATGCAAGGTTGCTTCCATCTCTTGAAGTACTACTTTCTTTAGTTAACGCATTCTTCTAACCTTCTCTCGACAGATCAGAATGACATCTTCACTTCTGCTTTCACAGGTAAAGGTACCATCTAGCATGCCTTAGCTAAATGCATTTATCTCTTCAGCACAAATTAAGTTACTCGTTTAATCCATATTATTTACCAAGGTATTAAGAAAACTTCATGGAGAAATCGATTAATGGAGGAGTGAAAATAGACAGAAAAGTGGAAATGAAAGTGATCGAGACATTCAATAACACTATTTAACGTCTGATACATGATTTGTGAATGAAGAGATTAAGAGAATGAAATACAATTGATGAAATAGAGTTAGAAACAAATACAAATAAATGCCAACGTCTTAGCACCGATTTGGATGGAGATTTACTTGCCAGCATGGATGGATCGTGTGGAAGGATGAGCTTCCCTCTCAGGCTTGCTCAACCGGTAGCAGGGATCTAAGCACAGAGCTTCACGGCGGGGATCTGGCAGAATCGCACTAAGACTCACCTCTCGGTCTTGTCTCTTCTCTTCCCGGATTTCTTCCGATCAGTACTCAACTAAGCCTCTCTTTCTCAATGATCTAGCATCAATTAGCCCTCGTATCCAGTATATCTTCTCTAAATTCTATGGGGGTATTTATAGGTGAAAACCTTTGACTCTTGGCTTGTGGACCCCACTTATTGTTATGGAAATTCCGAAGATGAAGGAATAAATATTCCTTCTGTTATGCAATCAGACCATCAAATCTGCACAACGGTTAGTTGTACACGTGTCACAATCCTCCGCATTTGTGTTGCTCATCTGCATCTTTCGATCAGTTGCTCACATGAGGTGTTGTTTTTATTACCGCATGTGGTTGAAATTCAGATCGGGATTGACTGTCGCATTGCACCATCATTGCGTTAATCGTCTCTTCATTGTTTATTGACGGGCGCAATGTAACAGATATGCGTTGTTTAGTTTCTCGTTGAGTCTTGATCGCAAGCGGTGACTTGGCTTCCTGCAAAACAGAGTAGAAATATCCTCTTCTACCATCTTAATGATGTTTGTGGGTGTAATTTCGATAATTTATATTTATTGTATTTCTGAGCTAATTTTCATACAATCGACGCATATTCCTTCTCTTTTGGCCGCAATATCTGAATAAGGCAGCATAAATAACTTATATTTCTACAAGTTATCAAGCAACGCTTGTCTATAGGCAGACGCAATGCTTGTCTATGAGTAAAGTCGGCAACAACTAACTGCCCGGGAGGGTAAGTGGTTGGACGCATCAAGAAATGTAAGCTATTGTTCACTAGAGATAGGAATAATCTTACGTCAGCCAAGTTCATGCAGTTACCTTGTCTTATGAGCGCATCATTCATCATTAAGGCATACTTGGAAGAGTAGTCTAAAATCCAAATCTAAGACTTGAGAGAGCGGATTGGAATGCATAAGCAAGAATGGGGAACTTAGGAATAAGCTCCGTTTGCTATCACACAGCGTATGCACCCTACGGAGAGGATATTGCATGCGTCCAAGAAGTAGGATATGGTGGCTGTATGCGGTCATCTTGACCTTTTTGTATACACATCGCATACATCCTAAATTAGGCTCTACTGTGTGTAGCATGATCGCATAGCTTGCGTTGGCTAAGGTTGCCCTTGCAGTCACTCTTAAGGGTTGCGATGAAGACATCATCACATTTTACCTTTTTTCCCATCCATTTATTTCACGTCAACAGTTGTCGTGTCTCTATCTCTCATTCATACTTCTCATTGCGTTATCTATAGACAAGCATTGCTACAGCTTCACACTAAGCAAATAAGGTTTTCTTACAACACTCACGCAACGCACACCTCCTGGTGGTTTGCTATATGCTTCATATTCCTATGCCACATGATTAAGTATGCGATACTCTAAAAATATTTAAGGAAGCTAAGTAAAGAAAAATGGAGATGTAATCGAAGGAAATATAGAAATGCATTGAACACACAATGTATTAATTTCTTAATCTAAAATGTAATACAATACAATATAAGAAAAGAAACGAAATGAAAAAGGCGAGCTGGAAGCAATGTCTTGCTTCCAGCAGATGTGTGTCAAGGCTGCCGGTGGTGCCATGGAAGAGCGGTGGAGTTGACTCTCTCGTGATCTAACTCCGACGAAGGCTCCGGTCGTCACTCGAAATGGATGAAGGAGATGAAGAACTCTCAAGCTTTCTTCTAACACTTGGCTCTGGATCACAAGGATCCACCCGAAGGTAGAAACTTGGATTATTTGAAATTCTGCTCATCGGCTTCTATTTATAGAGCTTGATCACTGACAACATTAATGGACCTGCTCTGATTTTGAAATTCGCAGCGTGATGGTCCTTTTCTGAATCTCTGCTGCTAACGGCGTGGTAGGAGAAATGTAAACATCGTCTTTTGATTTTTCAGAGATATGCGTTGATGCTTCCATTCCACCAATTTTGTGTTCATCCCTCTATTATGGTTATCATCGTGTAGCTGTAGTCTTGTAATGACTACATTCGCTTGATTACCGCAACTTCTACACGATGACCGCAGTCACTTGACAATCGCAACTCCTATGTGATGGACGCATGCAGTTGATTACCGCAATGCCCATGCGTCGAACATATGTGTTCACGTTTGCGATGGAGAATTTCTCCGCATGCGATCGTCTATGCGATAGCCCGACTTCTGCATCTGTGACTGCTTTCTACGTTAACTACAATGATAGACAATTGAACGCATAATAACACATAATAGTAGGTTAGCCGAGATTCTTAATGCTAAACGACGCAAACTCATTTTCTCATGAATTCCTAACATAATTGTCGCATATTCTGCTTAACATCCTTCATAATTCTAAATAAATGGCCTAAGATGACGTGCATTTCTGCATGTCATCACCTGGTCACTCAGGTTATTTAATTAAGTTATTTTTACAGTTGTTTTGTGGTGTTATCTTGTATCCAGGGTTGTTAAAGCAGGTTAAGGAAGTCTAGATGGGTAACAGGTGTCATAAAAGGATTTTGGCAACTACTACCATCACATTCTCTCCTTGATTAAGATGGTAATCTGGGAGAGGGTATGACAAGTTCGTAACAGAGCATAAGATGTTGGGAGAGAGTTCATGCATTAGTCCAGAATCATATAATAAGTCCTTAACATGTGTATTTTATAACGAGCAGAAATGCACGTTATCATAGTGCTAAGTTCTTAAACAATGTTGGATTGCATTAATAGAATATGTTAAATTGCATCCATTAAGCATAAATTCTACAATATTGTGATAGCATGCGTCTAACGCATTAGAGCAGTTGATCTCTATATTTTTGTGCAGAATAATGTGTTAACGCAATGCAAAGAATGCGATCATAGGAATACATCGATCGAGCGCAACTTCACTACAAGACTTTGCGTTGATCGTGCTCGCAAACATCCACCTAAGAAGAATCACTGCAACATGGTGGGCACATACAGACGAAAGGACAATTAAGATCGATGCGACAGAAAGTTGACGACAGTCAGGAATTAAAGTTGTCCCATCTGTACAACTAGGATCTCTATATTTTTGTGCAGAAGCTGCCTTTCACCTTTGATGCCCTATAAATATCAAGTGCATTCAGAGAAGGGGTTAAGCAGTTGATTATTTCATCACTTTACAAGTTCACACCTCTGTTCATAGTTTTTTTTTCCATTTCATGGCGGAGCTAGGGAAGAGTGGTGACGGTGGAGATCGTCCAAGGTGGCTCGAGAGAGAACCTTGGGGCGTAAGAGCAGAGAGTGGGTTGACTCTCGTGAAAGCGAGAATATCTTTAGAGCGTAAGTAGAACAATGTAACGCCTGGTGGCAAGAAATTGCTCCAAGCTCTTTAATATACTTGCATTGTTATTCTATAATTCATCTTTTATTATTCAATGGAAGTTCTATTTCTACATCTGCTCACTCTCTTAATACGCATGAGTAGCTAAACTAGTTGAATGGGTTGAGAAGAACTAAACTAACATGGTCTAGGAAGTTCATTGCTTGCGATTGTCTTGTTTTATGCTGTGCGAAACATCCTTTTAGAGTTGCTCGAGAGAGAATCTAAAGAAAGAACCTAATGTCTCGAGAGAGCTAGGTTAGAATATGACTTAAAAGAGCAAGATTAGGCTTGCATAAACAAGAAATAGGGACCTAGAGATAAGCTCTGTTTGTCAACTTGTATCGCATGCATCCTAGGAATAGGAGTGATATTATGTGGTCGCATATTTGTGTGAATGTCATGTTGTCATTGCATAAATAGATATAGAGGTTTATATGTAAACCCTGTAGACTTATCACATATTTATCGCATGCATTCTAGCCTTAGAAGCTGTGGCATTCACCCGAGAGGTAGTTTACTATTGTATGCATGTTGCATTATCGCAAAGCATGAATGCAACCTAGGGAGTGTTAGCCGAAACCCTTCTCAACCCGTTCATCGCATATTCATCGTATTTCCCATTGCCAACTCTTTTCGAACTCTACCGCATTTATTATTATTTTCATTAGCGCAACAACAACCCAACACTTATTTATTTAATCGGTTACCGCAGGTTTTCATAAAAATCTCTAACGCAACTATTTTCACAAGCGCCATCGATTGTAGAAGAGAGGTCACCGCGGCCATCTGTGCGGTCAACGTCGTCATTTTGTCCGTGGGCACAATTGCAGTATCGTTTCTTCTTCTTTCGGAGCCTCTTCCTCCGTACCCGTCATCTACCCAGTCATCCATATTCCGCGATATGCGGTCAAGGATGATCTTGACTTTAGTGTATATTTTATCCATAAAACCTCCCACTGCGGAGGCATCAGCAACAACTTGCATTGATCTGTTCAGGTCATTGTAAAACGTTTCCATCAGAACGCAATCGGGTATCCCGATATGTGGAAAATTCTTCACCAATCGTCTGAATTGCACCTAGGTGGTGCTTAGGGTCTCGTTATCCATCTGCTCAAAGTTCAACATATCCTTTCGTCTTCTTGCAATGACTACTGGAGAGAAGAACTTCTTCATAAACCGTTCCACCAACTAATCCCAAGAAGTTATTTCATTTGGCTCCAGTGAATGAGCCTACCTCTTAGCCTCATCCCTCAAGGTGTATGGGAAGAGGTAAAGTTTGATACCTTTGGGGGTTACGCCAAGGATGGAGAAGTTACCGCACATCTCGACAAAATTGGTACAGATGGGCATGTGGGTCCTCACCTTGTAGACCACCAAACTGCCCCATATTCTGAATCATTTGTAGCATGACCGGTTTAATCTTGAATCTTGCGTTCTTTTTAACTATTGGATGTGAAATTCCAAGTGAGAAGTCATAGAGATTAGGCGCCGCATAGTTCCTCATTGGGATATTACGATTAGTAGCAAGAAAAATGGGATCTTGCGTTGGCTGGCCCACCCCTTGATTTACTTTGGGTGCCACATTATCATTGTTGTTGTTGTTTTCTTCCATATTCACTCTTCTATGCCTCGCTCTGTTCTGGTGTGCCCTCGCGCGAAATGTACGCTCGATCTCTGGGTCAGCTTCGAATTCTGGATCAGTTCCAGTACTCATAAACCGTCATACTGCTCTTCGCAATAAACAGTCAGTCTAAAGATATTTGTCCTGCAAAATATCACAAACGTACTCAACACTAACCATTACCAATCCCTGGCAATGTCACCATAAACTTGTAACACTAAAGATGGTTTTTCTTTTTTTATTTTTTATGCATGCACTATGCCATAAACTTGACACGATGATTTTATATTTTTACTACAGCATGTGAACAAACGTGAATATGAATGAATGAACAAGTATATGCGTTAAAGACATAAACTTGGTGACATAAAGATGGAATGTTATGCTGTGTTATCGCTTATGCACATTACTTCTAAATATGCATTGTTAATGATATGCTTGTAGTATGCGATAGAGTAATGCGTGTCACAAGTTTCCTTGCACTGAAACCAAGTATAATTCCAACGCAAGTTTCTCAAAATAATCCCAGGTCGAATACAAGGATTGTTTTTGTTAATGCGTTACTTTTGTGATACATGCGACCGGTTTTTACAATTAATAAAGAATTAGGTTTATATAGTGATCTAAAGTGCGATGAAAATAAAGTTGCGTTGATAAATAGTAACCTAATATGATACAAGATACAAGATACATGATACATGATACTGAGTTCGAGACTGGCTGTGAAGTTATACAACGGATCGTGGTATGCGATGGCAAGTCTTTATGGATGAATCAGAAATAGAAGGAATAAATAGTAAGAACATCGTAAGTTTGTTAATTGCGTTAAAGATGCAACTAAGGTTCCGCTTTCCCTTTGCGTGTACCTCTCGGTGATCGGCCGCGTTCCTATATCACTATGGTAAAACAGGGATGAACGTGATGAACGCAAGATTGCTTCCATCTCTGGAAGTTCTTCTTGCTTTAGTTAACGCATTCTTCCAACCTTCTCTCGATAGGCGGAATAAAATCTTCACTTCTACTCTCACAGGTGAAGATGCCATCGAGCATGCTTTGACTAAACATAATTATTTCCTTAACACAAATTAATTTACTTGCTTAATTCTTGCTATTTGCCAAGGGAATTAGGAAAACATCATGGAGAAAATGGATTATGGATGAATGGAAATTGACAGAGAGATGACAATGTAAACGATCATAACATTTAATACTAAGATTAAGTGTTCGATAAATGGTGTGAATGAAAGATTAAGAAGCTAAATACAGATGATGAAAAAGAGATTGGAAAAAAATACAAAAAAGTGTCAACGTCTTGACACATATCCTAGGCAGAGGTTTTGCTTGCCGGCGTGTGGTAGAAATGGAGAGGAGAGCTTCCCTCTCAGGCTTGCTCTTCTGGTAGAAATGACCTTCGTACAGAGCTTCAATGGCGGGGATTAGAAGGATTCTTTGCTCGAAGACACACCTCTCCGCCTTGTCTCGTAATTATCCCGGATCTACTCTGGAAATCGCTTCAGACCAGTCTCTCTCTCAGATTAGTATATACACGTCTCTATGTATTCAAGTATATCATTCAATGGAATTGCAGAAGCTATTTATAGGTGAACCTTGACTCTTTGCATTGTGGTCCCCACTGTATGGTTATGGTAGTTTCTGAAATGGTGGAGTGAATATTCCTTCTGTTACGTAATTAACCCGTCAGAAATGCACAACTAAAAGCTGTACAATTGTTAGAATCCTCTGCAAATGCGTTGCTCTTTACATCTTCGATCTATCCCCGCATGCGGTGTTATTTTTTATTACCGCATGCGGTTGAAATTGCATTGATCACTAAGCTCTTGATCGATTGTCGCATGCGCCGTCATTGCGTTGATCATCTCTTCATTCCTGAATGATGGGCGCAATGCGACGTAGATGCATTGTTTCTTTTATCTTTGAGCCATGAACGCATGCGGTGACTGATTTCCTACAAAACAAAAATTGAAACACTCTTTTCTACCATCGCAATGGTGTTACTGGGTGTATTGACGACAATTTATAATTCTCGCATTTCTTAGCCAATTTCTATACTATCGACGCAACTTTCCTTTCTTTTAGCCACAATATCTAAATAAAACAGTATAAATAACTTGTATTTCTACAAGTTATTAATTGTCTATTGATGCATCCTGCTTTGCGACGATCTATCTCCTTTGGATTGAGGTGACAGAATAAGATAAGTTGCTTCTTTGTGTAACGCCTCCACAATCGCTCGCCTCGATCATTGCAAGAAAAAAACAGCGAGAGGGTCAAATAATATTAAACAAAACAAACTCTTTTACCGCAATTCCCCCCCCCCCTTTTTTAGAATAAGAATAGATAAAGAACTGAAAAGATATAGTCAACTGAAAATTCTGAGTAGTAGAGAAAAGTTGAAGATTTCATGATTCCCAAAACTCGCATCCCTGATGAATTTCAATCGTCTGATAGCGTAGGGACCACCTACTTCTTTCTTATTTAGAGTCTCTTAGTTCCACGGAGTCGACTTGGCAATGCCAGCCTTCTCCATGATATACTTTTACTCGCTGCCCGTTAACTTTGAATATGTCGGTTCCATCATCATTCAATAATTTGACCGTGCCATGTGGAAATATTTCTCTAACTATCAATGTTCTGGACCAACGTGACTTTAATTTCCCAGGGAAGAGCCGTAATCATGAGTTGAATAGTAAGATCCTTTGCCCGACTTAGAGGTTCTTGCCACATATGTGCTTGTCGTGCCAGCGCTTTGCGCACTCCTCGTAAATCTTTGCGTTCTCATATGCGTTGATCCTTTATTCCTCCAGCTTGACCAATTGAAGTTTTCTCACTTCTCCTGGTTTCCTCAAGTCAAAGTTTAGCATCTTCACTACCCACAATGCTTTGTATTCCAGCTCCAGAGGCAAATGACACACCTTACCAAATACCAACACATATGGGGACATACCTATGGGCGTCTTAAATGCAGTCCGGTATGTCCACAATGCATCGTCGAGCTTTGTTGCCAAATCCTTTCGCGAAGGCCTTATTACCTTCTCAAGTATCAGCTTGATCTCTCGATTGGACACCTCGACCTAACCATTCGTCTGTGGATGATATGCGGTGGCCATTTTGTGGAGAATGTTATATTTGCGTAGCAGTTCCTTGACAGTATCATTGACAAAGTGGGATCCTTCTCACTTATTACGGCACGTAGAGTGCCAAAACGAGTGAAAATGTTTTTCTTTAGGAATTAAGAGACTACAACCGCATCGCTTGCGGCGCATGCCACTACCTCTACCCACTTGGATACATAGTCGGCGGCTAACAAAATATAATTTTTACCATTCGATGGAGCGAATGGTCCCATGAAGTTGATACCCCATACATCGAACAACTCAAGCTCCAAGATTATGTTCATAGGCATTGCATGTTTCCATGAAATATTACCTATGCGTTGGCACTAATCACACTTCATCACGTAGTCAGCTACATCCTTAAACAATGTTGGCCAAAAGAATCCACTCTGTAAAACCTTAGTTGTGGTGCGCTGTCCTCCAAAGTGCCTACCATATGGTAAGTCATGACATTGCGATAATATGCATTGTTGAGCAGCATTTGGTACGCATAGTCGCAGAATCTTGTTTTCCCCCCTTTTATACAGATTCGACTCATCCCAGAAATATGATCTGCATTTGTACTTGAGCCTCTTCTTCTGGTGGTCAGTATAATCCTCTAAAAATTGCTTGCAAACTAGATAGTTGACTATGTCAGCATACCATAGCAATTCTTCAATGTGGAACAGCTACTCATCTGGGAACACCACACTCACCTCTGACTCATTACGGATAACCTCAGGGTTTTCCAATCTGAACAAGTGATCCACAACTTGGTTCTCTGTTCCCTTGCGATCAATTATTTCAGCGTCTTACTCGCATATGCGATGGGATGTAAGATTGTTTTTCTCTTCTGTGCCAGATCTGCTCCCATCGCATACCTGTTTGCATCACACATTAATTCAAAAGGAACTGTCCAATTGTTGACTTGGTTTGGATGCTAAGGATGTATGATGTTCTATGCTCATTATAATGTGATACTACTTCTAAATATGCGTTAATTATAGATGTTCATATAGTATGCCATGTGTTGTCACAAATTTCCTTACGATGAAACCAAGTGTAATTCCACCGTAAGTTTCTCGGTGTGAGCCGAGGTCGAACATGGGGATTGCTTTAAGTTATTGTGGTACGTTCATGATATATGCGACCAGGTTTTCAATCTTTAAAAGTGTGTGTTTGTGCAGTTATATAAATTGCAATAAAATAAAGGAAAGTAGTAAAGATGCGATAATAACATAAAAATATAGTAAACCTAAGCTAGATGATACAAGATATAGGCTTCATGTATAAGATGTTGGGGTCAAGGCTCGCTGTGGAAGTTATGCAAAGACGTGGGATGCGGCGGCAAGTCTTATGAACAGAATAGAAAGAGAAAGACAAATAATATAAACAACGCAAGTTTTTATTTGCATTGAAGCTACAAATACTGTTTCCTCTTCTCTTGGCGTTCACCTCTCAGTGATCGGCCGCGCTCCCACATGTTTGTGGTGAAACAGAGACTAACATAATGAACACAAGGTTGCTTCCATGTCTGGAAGTAATACTTGCTTTAATTAACGCATTCTTCTGACCTTCTCTTGATAGTCAGAATGGTATCTTTACTTCTGCTCTCACAGGTGAAAATGCCGTCTAGCATGCCTTAGCTAAACGCATTTTATATCTCTAATACAAACTAAGTACTTGGTCAATTCACATTGCTTATCAGGGAATTAAGAAGATGTCATGAAGAAAGTCATTGACGGGTGAACGGAAATAGACAGAAAATGATAAATGAAAGCTATCGAAACATTTAATATCTCTATTAAGAGTTTGATACATGGTGTGTGAATGAAGAGATAAAGAGCACGTGAAATACAACGATGAAAGAGATAGAACAGATACAAACAAGTGCCAATGTCTTGGCACAGATTTGATAGAGATCTGCTTGTTGGATAGGATAGATTTGATGGTAGGAAGAGCTTCCCTCTCAGGCTTGCTCCACCGGTAGCAGGGATCTTTGCACAGATCTTTCAATCGGGTGTTTGGCAGATTAGATCTGAGATTCACTTCTTGACCTTATCGCGTCTTCTTCCCGGATTTCTTCTCTTAAGCACTCAGCTCAGCCTTTTCTCTATAATTTAGTAGCACTTAGCCCCATATCAAGTAGCATACCTTTTCTCTGAAATCAATGTGGTATTTATAGGTGCAGATCTTTGACTCTGGCCTTGTGGACCCCACTTGATCCTTATGGTAATTTCAAAGATGGAGGGATATTATTCCTTCTGTTATGCAATCAGACCGTCAATTCTGCACGACCATTAGTTGTACACGTGTCTCAATCCTCCACTTTTACGTTGCTCAACTGCATCTTTCGATCTTAGGTTAGCATGTGGTATTGTTTTTATTACCGCATGCGGTTGAAACACAGCTCTGGACTGACCGTTGCATTGCGCCATCATTGCAGTAATCATCTCTTCATTGTTGATTGACAGGCACAATGTGACAGAGATGCGTTGATTAGTTCTCCATGAGCCTTTAGCGCAAGCAGTGACTTGGTCTCCTGCAAAACAGAGTAAAATTCGGCTTGTCTTCCATCTTTATGGTGTTAGTGGGCGTAATTGCAAACATTTATAATTGTTGTAATACTAGGCTAATTTTCATACAATAGGTTCATATTTACTAACTTTTGGCCACAATATCTAGACAAGGTGGCATAAATAACTTGTTTTTCTACAAGTTATCACCAATCAGGTGCAATTAACACGGGCACGGTAGTCAGTGCATTCTTCAAAATTTTGAATGCGTTGAGGAAATTTTTGTCAAAATCAAATTTTCTGTCAGCCTCCATCAACGCACTCAGCAGTCATCTTATTTTCAAAAAGTCCTTGACAAAGCGTCTATAGAATCCGACATGCCCCAAGAAACTTCTTACAGCCTTCACACTTATGGGAGGTGGAAGTTTTTTAATTGCTTATATTTTTGCTTTATCCACCTCCAACCCGTCTCGAGAAACCTTGTGTCCCAACATGATGCCCTCATTTACCATAAAATGGCATTTTTCCCAATTAAGAATAAGATTCGTCTCCTCGCATCTTTTTAGTATCAGGTTGGCCAGATAGACTTCATAGGTGTGCCCATAGACAGAGAAGTCATCCATGAATATATCAATAGAGTCCTCAAGATAGTCTGAAAAGATGGTCATCATGCAGCTTTAGAACGTGCTCGACGCATTGCAGAGGCTGAACGACATGCGGTGAAAAGAAAAAGTCCCATATGGGCAGGTGAATGTGGTCTTGTCCTGATCTTCTAGAGCAATCATAATCTGGTTATACGCGGCATAGCCATCCAGAAAGTAGTAAAAGTCATTTCCGGCTAGCCGATCTAACATTTGGTCAATGAACGGTAGAGGGAAATGATCTTTCTTTGTTGCTACATTCAGCTTGCGGTATTCCATGCAAATACGCCACCCGGTGACGGTTCTTTGCGATATCAACTCATTATTTTTGTTAGGGACTACCGTCATGCCGCCTTTTTTCAGCATGAACTGCACGGAGTTGACCCATGTGTTGTCTGCTATTGGATAAATAATGCTCGCATCTAACCACTTGATGATCTCCTTTTTAACAACCTCTTTCATCGCAGGGTTGAGTCTATGCTGATGTTCGATCGATGCCTTGTGGTCGTCTTCGAGACGAATGCGATGCATACAGTATGTAGGGCTAATTCCTCGAATGTCTTCGAGCGTCTAGCCAATTAAATAAATAGTTGTTGAGGTTGTTGTTTGCGATGATAAAAAAAATAACAAATGCGGCGGATTTACAAAAAGTCAGTTATGTGATAGATGCACTAAGTAAGCGGATGAACGGGTTGAGAGGGTCTTTAGCTAGCGTTACTTGGGAATGTGTCAGACTATGCGATCATGCTACAACTATGCACAGGAAGTCATTTTTCAATGCAAATGCGATGCTCCTAAGTCTAGGATGCATGTGTTGAATGAAAAAGTGTCCATAGAGCTTATTCCTAAGTCTCTACTCTTTTCCTATGCGATGATGCAAAATGCATAAAGGCAAGGTGACTGCATACAATCATATCCTATCTCTAGGATGCATGCTGACATACCCCCTCCCAGATTACCCACCTAATCTAGAAAGAGGTGTGAAGATGCTAAACATCACCTCCCCCGATGACATTTAGCATCTTACTAACCAACTTTACCTGTGCTTAAATCTGAACAGTTACACAATAATCCTTTAGTACGTTTAATTTCCATTCAGCATATTCCATATTACGATATCCAAAAACAAGTTTCATAAAATTTCTATCTCCTGTTATATACCAACCATGAACAAAGTTTAGACACAACGGAAACAATTTCAGACATTACACAATAAAACAACTCCTCTTCTCCCATACTCCCAAAACCATGACACGTAAGGTTCATGATATGCAATCTATTTACAACAGTGCAAGGCCTACAAAGTTGCAGGAGACTCTTGTTGTGTGCCAGTAAACAGCTCAACGTGTTTCCAGAACTTTAACGCTACCTGGGGGGGAAAAACAATAAACATCGAAAGCATGAGTTAATGCCCATTGAGTGGTAATTGAATATAAACATAAGTTATCACTTTCTAAATCATCAATAAAAGTAATGAAATCGTTCAATAAAACATTGGCCAAGTATAAAAGATTTCATAGCATCTCAAACACGTGCTAGTAAAATAGTGGCATGATCAACTCTCATAAGCACATTTTAAAGCATTCAATCATTATCAGAAAATCACACCAACTCTGTACCCAAATACTCATTTACAACGGCCAGTTACTCTGGACAAAGAATGTCCACCCGCAGTGTACACCAAATCACAAGGTCATACGTGCACGTAGATCTGCCTCAAGGGAAAGCATAGATACACACCATAGGCCCAGGTTACTCTGGACTCCCTGGTATACTCTGGCCATATCTGACCCTGATGGTAGCCCCCTGATAGCCTGGGTGGCACTACAGGTGCAGGTTCCTTTAGACTTCCCGGTATACTCTGGCAACATCTGACCTCGGTAGCCCCCTGATTGCTTGAGTAGTACTATTGAAACACATTCAAGTAGCACGGGAATATAATCATCTCTTGGGTACAAGAATCAGTAGTTTGAAACCATTTACACAACCATTCAACAATCTTGATTCCACCATCAAGAAGTTTTCATAAAAACCATACAAATCACAAGTATGTAAACTCTTATTTCAAACTACATTTTGATAAATCAAGATTGTATAAAACCATTGAGAGTTTAGAAATCATGATTTAAACATTTTTGAAATATCAGTCAAGTAAAACAAATCATGCCATCACATTTCATAAATCATAGAATACTATCATATATAATCACTTTCTATATCAAAACATTCGAAAATAAACCACTCACTATCACTGGCACGAGCTCCTTGGCTTGTAAGCCTTTCCAACCTCAATTTGACCTGAAATAAAGTCCTAAGGTTACTACACACTCACGATAGGTAAAATCAACCAAAACAGCCTATAGTGATTCAATGTAACCACTTGAACTCATTTTAACACCTAAACATTCACATTTTGCTCCTTAAGTCCATTTTCCTCACATTACCCAAAATGGCCCACAAACCGGTTTTTAATCCAAAAGTATTCATTCTAGGGTCAAAATATCAAGAAAATCTTAATTGGGATTCAAAAATGCTCACCAACACCCAAAATGCAAAAAAACAAGCAATTGGGCACTAGAAATGGGCATGGGCGCGGGCTGTGGGCGTGGGTAGGCGAGGCTGGCCGTGGGTGGGCAGGGCCGGATGGGCTGAGGCGTGCTGAGGGGCGCTGGCATGGAAGGAAGCACGCTGCTAGCAGCCTTAGGGGGGTGGCTGGCCTGTTGCTACCCTATTCGAGAAAACACTGGTTTCACTTTAACCAACTTTTAACCCAACTTAAACAAAAATTTGCACATACTCAATAACCCTAGGATAGACTCACAACTCAACTTAAACAAATTAGCCTGTTGCTACCCTATTAGAGCAACCTTCACTATCTTCACGATTTCTTCAGTGTTCCGATCCCAAATCTCTCGAGCAACCCTAGGATAGACTCACAACTCAATAAGCGCTAATTTGGTTTAAATATGGAAGCTTTGGCACCAGTAATTTTGGAGAACCGTCACATTCTTCAGACCCTAAGTTTCTGGCCGAAGCTGCACACTTCTTCCTCCGATCAAAGTCCTCCACCCAACTACTTGTTTGCCCTACTACATGGCTTTTTATTTATTTTACTTATCCTTTGTAGCCTTACAAGACTTATCAAGTTAAATTAATTTTAGATTTTAGCAAGTTAATCCAAGAATTTTTTTTTTTATAAAAAAAAACAAACAACTCCAATACCCCTCTCGGCCAACTTGCATTTCCTACAAATTTTGTTCTTTCTTTCCTTGTAACCCTTAGCCAATAACAAAACATTTCACTATACAAGTGCCCAATCATGAAAAAATGTGCCAATAATAACATGTATTAATACATTTCTAAAAGAACTTGCATTTGTTAATTAATTTCCAACTTTCATTCCAACATTTAAAATTATAACTTTCTTAGGTCATACAATCCAAGTTATTCATTTAGGTACATAAGCTCACTTATCTAGGTTGATGCTAAGCATAAACAAGAGAAAAAGGGACAAGGGCTTACAAGTCAGTACCCCCTTTTTGTGAATTTCGTCCTCGAAATTCAGCAGAAAGTCATCAAGAGAAAAAATGAGGATATTTGGCTCTCATTTGTTGTTCGCTTTCCCAAGTTGCTGCTTCCACTGCATGGTGTCTCCACAACACTTTGACTAGTGGAATTTTCTTGTTCCTCAATACCTGCTCCTTCTTTTCTATGATTTGTATAGGTTCTTCCTCATAGGATAAATTTTCCTTAAGTTGCAATGGTTGTGATTCTAGAACATGAGATGGGTCCGATATATATTTACGCAACATTGACACATGGGAGACATCATGTATCCTAGAAAGCTCCATTGGCTGTGCCAAACGGTAGGTTGATGGGTCTATGCGTTCTAGAATTTCATATGGTCCTATATATCTTGGACTTAGTTTTCCTTTCTTAACAAAGCATAGCACTCCTTTCCAAGGAGAAAGCTTTCGAAAAACTCTATCTCCCACCTCGAATTCCAAATCTCGACGATGTTTGTTAGCATAACTTTTCTGGCGATCCTGAGCTGTCTTAAGTTTCTCCCTAATGATTTTAATAGTATCAGTAGTGATTTGCACCAATTCTAGTCCGAACAACTTCCTCTCACCAACTTCATCCCAACATACTGAGGTTCTACATTTCCTCCCATACAAAGCTTCATATGAAGCCATTTCAATACTGGAATGGTAACTATTATTATATGCAAACTCCATCAATGGAAGATGAGAATCCCAGTTGCCCTAAAATTGCAGTACACAGGATCGAAGCATTTCTGCCCGTTATCACACATCCTTCAGAAACTTCGCATAAGCAGGCATCTCCATAAATTGCTTCACTGAATGGAATATTAATATGCAATTGTTTAACATAGATAGGAAGCGTTGGTACTGTACCTCGTCATTCTTTTTCTTTCCGAGTCTCAGCGGGAAAGGTGGTAACTACATTCTCACGGTCCCTTTTTCTGATGGCTTTGAGGTGGATGTCACTTCTGACTCTATTACTTCTTTTTCTCCTTCTTCTTCTTCTTGAGTCACCGCAATGTCAGGGTCCAATGCAATAGAAGCTGTCCGGCTAGGCTCTTTCCTTTCTCCTTCCACAGTTTTTCCACTCTGCAATGTCATGACTTGACATTACTCTTTACCTGATCCCCCCGGGTTGCGTGGGAGTTCTGTTGAACTCGGGAGAGCCCCTTGCGGTCTGTTCTTTAGCTCGCTTGCAATCTGACCCATCTGTAATTCTAGATTGCGGATGGACATAGCCTGATATTGAAGCACAGTTTCGTTTTTCTCTATATACTGCTCTAACAAGATTTCCAAGTAGGAACATTGCGGCGGTTGCGAGCTACTAGCTTGATTGCTTGTTTGACCGTTATTCCATGGGAAGAATCCAGGTGGCCCTTCTTGTTGCATCATAGATTGGAAATTTTGCTGCTGATTTTTCTATGCAAAATTGGGATGGTTTCTCCACCCGGGGTTGTAGGTATTAAAGAATGGATTATTTTTCACAAGGTAAATAGACTGGGGATTCTGTGGGCATTCTACCATTGTGTGTCGATCACCGCAAGTCACACACCTTGCGACGTTCTGATTAATGGCGTTTACTTGACCAGTTTGCGGTGTTGGACTGTTGATCGCGATTCCTTGAATCAGGTTGATCATTGCAGTCATCTGATTCTGTAGTGAAGCAATAGCACCATTACGTGCGTCGTTATCCTTGATTCTTAGTCTCTGATCACTCTCTCTCCAATCCTCCTGGTTTTTAGAGATGCAATCCAAGATGTTCTTAGCCTCGTCATACGTCTTGTCTAGTAAACCACCAGCGGCTGCCGCATTTGTAGCAGTCTGCGAATCGAGATTTAAACCGTGATAAAAGATTTCCATCTGAAGTCAGTCTGGTAATCCATTGTGTGGACAGTTCTTGACCAACCTCTTAAACCTCGCCTAGGCATCGCTGAGCGATTCGTCCATGTCTTGTTCAAAATTGGTGATTAGTTTCCTTCATCGAGCATTCTCAGTAGGTGAAAAATATTTCTTCATAAATTTCTCTACGACTTGTTCCCATGAAGTGATCTCTCCCAGCTCGAGGAAATACGCCCATTTTCTTTCCTGATCACACAGAGAAAATGGAAATAGAGTTAGTTGAACTTCTTCGGCAGAGATGTTCGAGAACACAAAAGTATTGCAGATTTCTATTAAGCTACGGAGGTACGCATGTGGGTCCTCGCCTCGCCGTCCTCCGAATTGTCCTGCAGTTTGGATCATCTGTAGCATCACTGTTTTCATTTCGAATCAGCTTTCGTCAAGGGCAGGCCTCATGATTCCTGGAGAGAAATCGTAGAGGTTTGGCGAGGAATAGTCCCTAATGGGCCTATTACGATCGTTTGCCAGGAGGATTGGATTCACCATGACGTTATTTACATTTAGTGCTCCATTTTCAAACTGCTCTGCCATATCTTCTTTATCTGGCTGTTGTTGTTGGTGGTCTCTTAATCTCCTTCTGAACGTCCTCTCAATCTTCGAGTCGTAATTCGCTAGAGACTGAGAGTCTGCAAAGAAATCAGAAAAATCACCATTAGCACACTGATTTGCCAAAGTCCCCGGCAACGGCGCCAAAAACTTGATGCGTTATTTTATGAGGTGGAATATGGATGAAATGCAATGATGAAAATGCGTTAAGCACTCAAGTTTTCTCAGTGGAATCCAAATGTAAACCCCACTGAGTTTCCTGGTAAGTCTAGGGTCGAACTCAAGCACTTAGGAAACAATATGCGGTGGTAATTTCTCAGAAGATATTGCGGTAACCAAATAAATCAAGTAGTTGTTGGGAATGTTATTTGCGGTAATAAAAATAAACAAATGCGGTGGAGTTCGAAAATAGTTGATAAATAAAAGATGCGATGAGTATGCGATGAACGGGTTGAGAAGGGTTTCGGCTAACACTTCCTAGGATGCGTTCATGCTATGCGATCATGCAACACACATACAATAGTAAACCATCTCTTGATGCGAATGCCATGACTTCTAATGTTAGAACACATGCGATATATGCGATAAGTCTATAGGACCTACACATAAGCCTCTATTCTTATTTATGCAATGACAAAATGACACACACACAAATAAGGCGACCACATAATATCATACCTATCTCTAGGGTGCATGTGATGCAGGTTGACAAACAGAGCTTATCTCTAAGTCTCTATCTCTTGTTTATGCAGATCTAATCTTGCTTTCTCGAGTCTAGATTCTAAACTAGCTCTCTCAAGTTTTAGATTCTTTCTTTAGACTCTCTCTTGAGTAGCTTTAAAGGGGTGTTGGGCACAGCATAAAATAAGATAATCGCATATGATAAAGATCCTAGGTCATGTTAGCTTAGTTCTTCTCCCATTCGATAATTTTAGCTACTCATACGTGCTAAGAGAGTGAAAAGATGTAGAATAAGAGCTTCCATTGTATAAATATAAAGTTGAAGTACAAAATAACAATGCAAGAAGAGAATAAAGAGCCTGGTAGCAATCTCTTGCTTCCCAGGCTTTTACACTGTCTTTTCTACTTGTGTTCAAAAGATAATCTCGCTCTCGCGAGATTCGGCCGCTCTCTGCTTTCTACGCCTCTGGGTTCTCTCTCGAGTTGCCCCAAGTGATCTTTCTGCGTCTCGGCTCTTTTCTTGCTCCGCCTTAAAATAAAAAGAAAAACTATGGACAAGGCTGAACTATGGAGAAATTTATCCAAGTATCCAAACTCGTGAACCCCTTTTCTGAAGGATGCCTTTGGTATTTATAGAGTTTCGAGGTGAAGGGCAGCTTCTCTCTTATGATTGCACAGATGGGATGGCTTTGATTCTCTGACTGATGTGCCGAATATTTGTCACCAAAAAGCTGAATGTACATGTTATCGTTAGCGGCTTGTCAACTTAATTTGGATTCGACCATCATCAGCTTTCTGTCCCATCGTGATTAATTATGCCTTTCACTCAGATGCGCCCACCAGGTTGCGTCGGCTCTATGCGAAAATCCTTCTTGAGCAGATGTATGCAAACACAAATCACCGCATAGCCTTACAATAATGCTATGCTCGTCCGTTGATTTCTTGTGAGCGCGCTTTTTTCCTTGCATCAACGCATATTCTGCATAAAAATACAAAAATTAACTGTTTCTATGCGATGAACGCATGCGACCACAATGTTATGAACATAATGCTTTTTGGACGCAATCTAACATATTTTATCAACACAAGCCATAATTGTTTAAGAACTTAGCATTGTAATAACGTACATTTTTGCCCATTATCATGGGCACAACTGGGTGAAAAGCATAATAAATTACTGATGGGACAGAAAGCTAATGACGGTCGATTCCGAATTAAGTTGACAAGTCGTTAATGAACTACTGTAGCAAGTACACTCAACTTTTCGTTGACAAATATTCGGTGCATCAAACAGAGAATTAATAACATCCCACCAGTGCAATCATAAGAGAGAAGAAGCCTTTCACCCCAAAGCTCTATAAATACTAGAGGCCACCTTAAGTGAAGGGTTCGTTCAGCTTAGATAGTTAGAGAATTTTCCCCTTAGATAGAAGTAACATTGTTCATAGTTTTCTTTTACTTAGAAGGTGAAAGCGAGGGAAGTGAGATTGTACCAAGAGATCATTTTGGTGAACTTGGAAGAGTGTCGGAAGTGTCGAGATCAGAAAGAGGGCAAACTCCTGCGGAAGTAGGAACATCTTTTGAGCAGAATAGAGTTAATAGTGTAAAATCCTTGGGAAGCAAGGAATTGCTACCAAGCTCTCTATCCTTATCTTCCATTGTCATTTTGTACTATGAACTGATTAATAGAAATGGAATTTACATCTTTATATCTGTTCACTCTCTGTATATTGCGCATGAGTAGCTAAAACTGTCGAATGGGTTGAGAAGCACTTAGCAAGCATAACTGGGGATGTTCATTCTATGCGATTATCTTGTATTATGTATGCGTCATTTGTTCATTAGAGATACTCGGGAGGGTAGTCTAAGGATAGAATCTAGGCTTGGAAAAGTCATATTAGAATCTAGGCTCGAGAGAGTTAGATTAGAAATGCATAATCAAGAAAGAGGAGCTTACGAATAAGCGTTGTTTTCTATTAACGCATCACATGCATCCTAGAGATAGGTTAGGATTGTATGCAGTCACCTTTTCCTTGTGTGCATCTTGTATCATTTCATAGGCAAGAAGTAGAGACTTAGGAATAAGCTCTATAGACATTATCGCATTCATCGCATGCGTCTTAGAATTAGGAGCTACCGCATTTTCATTGGAAAATGATTTGTTGTCGCATGAGTGTAGCATGATCGCATAGTTTGAACGAATTCTCGGGAAATGCTAGCTAAAGATCTTCTCAACCCGTTCCTCTGCATACTCAATGTATCTGTCGCATAATCAATCTTTTCTCAAATCCACCGCATACTTTTTATACTTCAACAACAAACAACAAAACCATTAATTTATTTGTTACCGCAAAGTGATCTTAAAAATTATTACCTCATATTGTGTTCCATAGTCCCTGAGTTTGACCTTGGACTTACCAGAAAACTCAGTAGGATTTATACTTGGGTTCTGCTGAGAAAACTTGTTTGCGTAACGCATTTTCCATCACCACAACTCCTTTCATTATTTCACCGCATAAAACAACGCATCAAGTTTTTGGTGCCGTTATCGGGGACTTCGGCAATTCAACGTGCTAACGGTAATTTTTTTTATTTCTTTGCAGCTTTCAATCTCTGACGAATTATGACCCAGAGATTGAAAGAACGTTCCGACGAAGATTGAGAGATAGCCGCCAACAACAACAACTAGAGAAAGATAACATGGCGGAACAACCTGGAAATGGATCACCAAATGAAAACAATGTCATGATGAATCCCATCCTATTGGCGAACGACCGCAATAGGCCCATTCGGGACTATGCGTCGATTAATCTCTACGATTTCTCCCCAGGAATCATAAGGCCCACTCTTGACGGATCGAGATTCGAAATGAAACCGGTGATGCTGCAGATGATCCAGACTACTGGACAGTTTGGAGGGAGGCGTGGCGAAGACCCACACGCCCACCTCCGGAGCTTCATAGAGATCTGCAATACTTTTGTGTTCCCTAATATCTCCACTGAATAAGTTCGACTAACTTTGTTTCCATTTTCATTGTGTGATCAGGCACAAAAATGGGCTTATTCTCTCGAATCGGGAGAGATAACTTCGTGGGAACAAGTCGTGGAAAAGTTCATGAAGAAATACTTCCCTCTAGTGGAGAACACAAGAAGGAGGAAGTTAATTACGAATTTTGAACAGGAAACTGACTAATCGCCCAGCAATGCTTGAGTGAGGTTTAAGAGGCTGGTAAGAGACTACCCACATAACGGCTTACCAGACTGCTTATAGATGGAGATTTTCTACCAAGGATTAACCCCTGCATCGCAGACTGCTGCCAATGCGGCAACACCTAGTGGTCTGCTTGATAAAACTTACGATGAGGCGAAAAGTACACTTGATCGCATTTCCAAAAATCATGAGGACTGGCGAGAAAGCGAGCAAAGATAAGAATTCAAAACAGTGACGCGAACAATGGGGCCATCGCATCCCTTTAGAACCAAATGACTGCGATGATGAGTTTGATACAAGGCATCGCAATTAATAGCACGGAAGCACAAAAAGGGCAGGTCAACGCAATTGCCCAAACGACCACAAGTTGTGTCATCTGTGGAGATGCTCATCTGATGGAAGAATGCCCAGGAAATCCGCGGTTAGTATGCTTCATAAAGAATAATCCTTATTCCGACATGTACAATCCTTGGTGGAGAAATCACCCCAATTTCGCGTGGAAAAATTAACAACAAAGCTTTCAACCAGTGGCGCAAAAAGAAGGGCCACCCAAAATTTTCCCACGAACCAACGGTCCAATGCATAATCAAGCTAGCAGTTCACGGGCACTGCAATCTTCATCTTTAGAGAGCTTGTTGAAGCAATATATTGAGAAGAACGGATCAGTGCTTCAAAATCAAGCATTGTCCATCCGAAATCTCGAAATTCAACTAGGACAGATTGGGCGAGCTAAAAAATAGACCGCAAGGAGTGTTACCGAGCTCAACTAAGCTCCCGTGCAACTTTGGGGGTATGGGAAAGGAACAATGCTTAGTAGTCTCAATTGCTAAGCGAAAAAATGAGAGCAGAAGTAGGGGAAGAACCCATCACGACCAACTTGAATGCAGTTACAACCGAGGACCTATTGACTTATAATTCAGAAGAGCCCGAGAAAATGAACCTGGAGGTTGCATCCACCCTCAAGCCTCTAGAACGCAAGATAGAAGAAGTCCAGCTACACCATTCCCGCAAAGATTGAAAAAGAAATAGAATGATGAAGAAAAAATCGTGACAGTGGTAGTAATGCAAAATGCTATGATCCCACAAAAAATGTGCGATCCAAGAATCTTCACAATACCATGCTCAATTGGTGGGGTATACAGTGGTCAAGCACTATGCGATCTTGGGGCGAGTATAAACGTAATACCGCTATCAATCTTCAAACGATTGGATATGGGAAAACTCACGCCCACGACGGAGACTCTCCTGCTTGCGGACAGATCCCGAATACATCCCGAGGGAGAGTTGAAAGATGCCGCAATCTCGATTGACAAATTCATCTTGCTGGCATACTTCATCATTTTGGATTAAAAAGCGGTTGAAGATGTGCCCATCATATTGGGATGACCATTCCTCTCGACCGGTTGTGCTCAAATTGATGTGCGCAAGGGGGATATTCGGATTAAGGCAGTCAAGATTCTTGAAGATCGAAAAAAGAAGAAAAATCCACTGTGGATGTGAAAAGTCCAGCTTGAAATAAGCAATCCCTGAGTTACTATATGACTCAACCTCATCAGGGACACAATCCTTTTGAATATCCTTTTTGTTTCGTATCAATGCTTCGTGAACTCTCATTACCTTGCTGTTATTTGTTATCGCATATTTGTTTATTGCTTAAAAAAAAAGAGAAAAAATAATAATGCGATTGTGTTGAACGATCGTGGTAAACGATTTTGCTAACTGATGATGGGAAATTAGAAGTCAATTTTACTCGACAACCAAAATCCTGTGGGCACGTTATGCGATGCATGTTACTAAGATATGCGTTGATAATCATGCGTCGATGGTCATGCGTTGGAATGAAAAATGCGTTAACAAATGTATGCGATGACCATGCGTCTTGCCACAAGTTTTCTTCCGTTCATGCCAAGTATAACATGAACGCAAGTTTCTCGGGTAATCCGAGGTCAAACACAGGGACTTGTAGCTATATGTTCGCGGTGATGTGAATGTGGTGGTTTAAATAAAAGAATGGAGGGGATGTTGGTAAGTTAATCCTACTCCTACTCCTATCTAACAGATAACGCATTGAGAATATGCATGAAAGGTAGAGATACGAAAAACCTTGACATGAAATAAATGTATGGGAAAATAGATAAAATGTGGAGATATTTTCATTGCAACCCTTAAGAGTGACTGTGAGGGCAACCCTACTCAACGCAAGCCAATGCACTCATGCTACACTCATGTACGGCAAGTCATTTTCCAATGGAAATGCGGTGCTCCTAATTCTAGGAAGCATGTGTTCAATGCAAAGTGTCCATAAAGCTTATTCCTAAGTCTCTACTATTTTCCTATGCGATGATGCAAAATGCACACAACGCTGCGGTGACCGCACTCAATCGTATCCTATCTCTAGGATGCATGCGATGGGTTAATGGCAAACAGTGCTTACTCCCTAGCTTCTATCTCTTGTATTATGTATTCTAATCTGACTCTCCCGAGCCTAGATTCTGACCTGACCTTCCCAAGCCTAGATCCTGTCCTTAGACTACCCTCTCGAGTATCCCTAATGGACGAATGTGTTGGGTTTAATGTCCTATAAACTCGTAGTTTGTAAATCATTAAATATTTTCTATTTCCAACAAAGACGTTATTGAGGTTACAGTAAAAGATGTTATTGAATATGTAAGTTTTGAATATCTAACCTAAATCCAATAAACTAAGATCCTTGGCTATAACATGAATACTTGAACTATATGTAGAGGCATATCATAGGATCAAGTTCAAGTATATAGCCAAAACTGTCTATAGTATAAGGATAGGGTTGGGTACCTTATCCTGGGGATACTATGGACGCGGCCCAGTTTGTATTAAGTACAAATGATGAGATCCTAAATCGTTCATGTAGAGACATGTGAGTGGGGGCGTCCTATGCAATGAGTTTGCATAAGATAGGACCACAAAATTAGTCACTTTCTCTTTATAATGCCGTTTACTGAAGAAACTGACTATTTCACAAGATGACCTAGGTAACTCGATCTTAATCCTGAGCTAACTATGAACTTCTGTTTATACAAGATTATACTTTGATCTGCATGGGTGAGAGTGGCCAAACATCGCCGACTCAACAAGCCTACCATTTTAGGGATAAGATCAGATAGATAGCTGGGGATATAGTCTCGCAAGACGAAATTCACTCTACCCATTTCAGGGATGGTAGAGAGGTTGTTCCCTTAAGTACTAACTCCAGGACTTGAACAAGGGGCCTCACCCTCTCCTTGGGCCGAGAGGGACTTAGGTTTGATGGTTGAACCACAAACCGATTGTTCATTAGAGGATTAGTGGAACTTAAGGAACAAGAAGTACTAAAGGGGTAAAACAGACATTTGACTCGGCTATAGCTACGAACAACCTATGAAGGATCGACTTACTGAACATGGTTATATCAAGTGGACGAAAATATATCTAAGGTAAGGGGAGTGCAGCTACTAGGCTATAGTGGAGTGTCCCGGTAGTTAACGAATGTTGGTTAGCTTGGTTAATGAGATTAGTCGGTTAACCTTGAATCATTGGAGCCCATGATCTGTAGGTCCATTAGGTCCCCCTACTAGCTCATATCGGAATAAAGCCTAGGAAACTTGGAATCGTTCAAAATCGGGAAGAGTATTATCGTCAATTGTGTTTGACACAATAATTTAATTATGAATTAAATTATTAAATGAGAGATAAAGTATTTAAAAGTGTTTTAAATACTATATACATGAATAAGAATTCATATATAATGGATTGCACAAGGTTAGAATGATTAATTGGATTAATCATATGAAATTAATTGGAAAAGTTTCAAATTAGTTACCAAAAATTAATTTCAATTTAGAATTGAAATTAAGATTAAAATGCAAGCTAAAATCAGATTTTGGATCAAGGATAGTGGATTTTGTTGGAATCCCACTTATGCATGGTGATTCAAAGCGGAAAAACAACTCATCCATGCACTCTTGCATGTAATGTTACATGAACACCTAGAATCTACTATTGCTTGAATCTCCACCATGTGTCTTACATCTTGAGGCTTCTTGATGCATGGATTCAATCTATAAATAGAGGTAGAATTAGATTTAGAGAAGAAGACAACCATTTCCATACTGTCATGCTACTGAAATTTGGTCTCAAACTCACCTATCTTCATATATCTCTCTAGAGCTTGAACCTTCAAGTATTCCCTTCCCATTCCCTATCTCTATAGACTCCCACAAGTCGTTCTTGGCCCAGAGAATAGTAGAGAAGACACTAGAGGTGGTCCACACACCGGTCGTGAGCAAAGGAATCAAAGGGAGTTGCTGAATCGGTCTCCAAAAAGGTTGGTACAAATTCTGCTCTCTGTTTACGGTATTTGGACAACATGCTTTCATTTTCTAAAATTGATGTAGTTAAGTTCCTCCGATCCTAAAGTTGCTTCCGCATGTGTTATACGAACAACTTCAGAATGAAGCATACATAATACAAAACAAATGCATAAACTTGGTTGACGCAATATTGTTACTCTCCCTAGTGAACAATGCAAACCTTGCTTAATGCGTCCAACCACTTACCCTCCCGGGCAGTTGGTTGTTGCTGACTTCACTAATAGACAAGCATTGTGTTATCCTATAGACAGGCGTTGTAGTAGCTTCACACTAAGCAAATAAGGTTTTCTCACACACCCACACAACATACACCTCTCGGTGGGTTGCTACATGCTTCGTATCCTTAATCCACATGGCTAAGTATGCAATACCTAAGTAATCCCACTAAGTGTTGCGATGAAAGTAAAGATGTTAAACAAAGAAGATGGAGATGGAGTCGAAGGAACAGAGAAATGCATTGAAAACATATTGTATTAATTCCTTAATTCCTTAATTCCAAAATGTCATACAATACAATGTAAGAGAAGAAAGGGAAATGGAATGACCGGCTAGAAGCAAAGGCTTACTTCCAGTGGATGTGCGTCAAGGCTACCGGTGGTGCCATGGATGGGCGGAGGAGTTGACTCTCACGAGATCTAGCTCCGATCGTCACTCGGAATGGAGGAAGGAGATGAAGAACTCTCAGCCATCTTATCACGCAGTTTGTCTGGATCATAGGGAAAATCCCCATATGGAGAGATAATCTCCGGATGATTTGAATTTTAGCTCATTAGCCTCTAACTATAGAGCTTGGGTCATCGACAGCATTAATTGGACTGCTCTAAGTCTGACATTCGACGCGTTCGTTCTTTCTGAAACTCTGTCACTAACGGCGTGGTAGGTGAAATGTCAACATAATCTTTTGGGTTTTCTAAAGGCAGATGCGTTGATGCATTCATTCCACCTACCTTGCGTTGATCCCATTAGTTTTCCTTTTTGTGCAACTGCAATCATTCAATGGCCGCATTCGCTTAATACCGTAACTCTACATGATGACCGCAATCACCTGACGAGCGTAATTCCTATGCGATGAACGCATCTGGTTGATCACCATAACATCCATGCGTTGATCTAATGCGTTTGCCTTGTGGTGGAGAGTTTCTCCACATGCAGTCGTCTATGCGGTGGTCTGGTTTCTGCGTTTGTGTCCATTTCCTGCATTAGCTACAAAAATAGAACATTGAACGCACAATTAACGCAAAATAACGAGTTAGCTGAGATTCGACATGCTAATCGACGCAAGCTCATATTCTCGTGAATTCCTATCATGATCGACGCATATTCTGCCTAAAAACTTCATAATTCTAAGTAAAAGGCCTAAGATGACATGCATTTCTGCATGTTATCACACCCCCAAACTTAAAATCGTGCTTGTCCTCAAGCATGCGTTATACTCAAGAAATTCTAACTCACCTTCATGCTTTCCTTTGCGATGACCAGCTTCTCAGAATATAATTCACACACACCTTTGACCATCACCGGAATGCTCTCCTCCATTTTGGCTGCTTCTTCAAAAAGAACTTTTCTAAGTTTAGATTCGGCAAGCCTTTGCTCAAAAACTTTTTCTCATTCACCACAACTTTGTGTTTAGCTCTTAAGAATGCTTTCATTCAAAATACTTCAAAACTTTGTGATGGCCTATTGAAATGCGGCGTTTAACCTGGTTACGCCCTTCGTTTTGGCTTACCCCTACGTGTGTCATGCGGGCATCCAACTTCGGTTGCGTTCCATATTCAACTCAACTCTTGTCTCTTTTGTTTTGGCTTACGCCGGACAGAGTTGTTGCGCTTATGCATTGATCCTGGCGACTTGCCTTCATTTTGGCTTACCCACGCGTGTGTCATGCGAACACCCAACTATGAGCAAGTTCCTTTTATAACTTAACTCTTATCAACAAGGGTTTCCCCATTGCGTTGATAGTGGAGTTATTATTGTTCTCAAAATCTTCACTTCAACTTTTTTTTTCTTCAAATGATCACAATATAATGAACGCAATTCTCCGAGACCGTTGCCACCCCCAAACTTAGAGGTTGGTAGCGTTCTTACCACAAAGCTAAAAACAGAATTATAAGAATGCGATAATAAATGTTTGAACAAAGGTTTGCACAAAATAAAACTTAAGATTTTCAAATTTTGAAGAAGCTAATAAAAGTAAAGAATGCCTTGCATTGGTTAGATAGAAAATGTGGTGAACTATACGTACCATCATAGAAACATCGGAAAACAATGCAATCAGGAATAAGAGAATTTCAAAAGGATAAGGCATACGAGATAACAAAAAAAGACCTTAGGCAGAATAACGCATGCGCTCATGTGTTGGAATCCACTGGATTGAAGCCATGCATTGAAGGATGAAAGGAATTCTTCTGTTGAACTATGAACCGAGGAGACTTATTGTTGCACCTGCAAAAGCAAACGTATCACAACCAAGAAAGTAGCCATATATCCAAAATAACAATGAAAATGAAATAAAAAAAACCTATACTAAGAAAGTAATGTAAAGATAGAGTGGAAGACGTCCCTGAAAAAATAAAAGTGTTGTCACCGCAAGGAGTCTTCCAGGCACGAGATGGCTCTCAACTGCTTGGGTCAAGTTGCCCTGAACATTGGAACTTTCGGCAATTGTTGGGCGCATGTTGGCCACCATGAGCTTAGAACTGCCTTAAGCTCTTTTGCGACTGATTGCTCTTCTACCTTGGGGTCAACATTGGCTTTCAGTGCATCGCCTACACTTCAATATTGTTTGCAACCTGGTCGCATAAGCTGCAATACTCCCAAGATAAAAATTTTGCTCGCAGAGATACAAAACTTAACAAACATCTAGCTGCCAAGTCCCCGGCAGTGACGCCAAAAACTTAATGGTGGGAAATTAGAAGTCAATTTTACTCGACAACCAAAATCCTGCGGATGCATTATGTGATGCATGTTCCTAAGATATGCATTGATAGTCATGCGTCGATGGTCATGTAGTGGAATGAAAAATGCATTAACGAATGTATGTGATGACCATGCGTCCTGCCACAAGTTTTCTTGCGTTCACACCAAGTATAACATAAACAAAAGTATAACATAAACGAGTTTCTCGGGTAATCTTGGGGCGTAAGAGAGAACCTTGGGGCGTAAGAGCAGAGAGCGGGCCGACTCTCGCGAGAGCGAGAATATCTTTAGAGCACCAGAAGAAACAGTGTAAATGTGTGGTAGCAAGAAATTGCTACCAGGCTCTTTACTATACTTGCATTTTTATTTTGTACTTCATCTTCATATCTATTCAATGGAAGTTCTATTTCTACATCTTCTCACTCTCTTAATATGCATGAGTAGCTAAACTAGTTCATTAGGTTGAGAAGAACTAAGCTAACATGACCTAGTAAGTTCATTGCTTGTAATTGTCTTGTTTTATGCTGTGCAAAATAGCCTTTAGAGTTACTCGAAAGAGAATCTAAACAAAGAACCTAATGTCTCGAGAGAGCTAGGTTAGAATATGGACTCAAAAGAGCAAGATTAGGCTTGCATAAACAAGAGAAAGGGACTTAGAGATAAGCTCTATTTGTCAACTTGCATCGCATGCATCCTAGGGATGGGAATGATATTATGTGGTCGCATATTTGTGTGAATGTCATGTTGTCATCGCATAAATAGAGATAGAGGTTTATGTGTAAACCCTGTAGACTTATTGCATATTTATCACATGCGTTCTAGCCTTAGAAGCCGTAGCATTCACGCCGAGAGGTGGTTTACTATTGTATGCATGTTGCATGAACGCATTCTAGGGAGTGTTAGCCGAAACTTTTCTCAACCCATTCATCGCATATTCATTGTATTTCCCGTTTACCAACTCTTTTCAAACTCCGCCGCATTCGTTATTTATTTTCATCAATGAAAATAACAAACCCAACGATTGATTTATTTAACTAGTTACCGCAAGTCTTCATAAAAATCACCAACGCAACTATTTTCACAAGTCCCTGTGTTCGACCCTAGACTTACCAGAAAACTCAGAGGAATTTACACTTGAATTCCGCTTGGGAAACATGAGTGCACAACGCAATTCCATCAATGCATATCATCCATATTTCCATTACATAAAACAACACATCAAGTTTTTTTTGTCGTTGCCGGGGACTTCGGCAAAATAGTTTGTTAACGGTAAATTTTTTTATTTCTTTGTAGGACTCTCGATCTCTGGCGAATTACGACTCGAAGATTGAGAGGACTTTTAAACAAAGATTGAGAGACTGCCAACAGCAACCACAATCAGACAAAGAAGAGATTGCAGAGCAGCCTGGAGGTGGAGCACAAAATGATAATAATGTCACGGCGAATCCGATTTTGTTGGCAAACGATCGCAATAGGCCCATTAGGCACTATGCATCGCCAAACCTCTATGATTTCTCTCTGGGAATCATGAGGCCTGCCCTTGACGGAAGTAGATTTGAGATGAAATAGGTGATGCTGCAGATGATCAAGACTGCAGGTCAATTCGGAGGAAGGCGTGGCGAGGATCTGCACGCCCAACTCCAAAGTTTTATTGAAATCTACAATATTTTTGTGTTCGCAAACATCTCTGCTAAAGAAGTTCAACTAACATTGTTTCCATTTTCCCTCTATGATCAGGCTAGGAAATGGGCTTATTCGCTCGAACCAGGAGAGATTACTTCTTGGGAGCAGGTAGTGGAGAAATTCATGAAAAAGTATTTTCCACCTACCAAAAACGCAAGACGAAGGAAGCTTATTACAAATTTTGAACAAGATATGGACGAATCTCTCAATGATGCTTGGACGAGGTCTAAAAGGTTGGTCTGGGATTGTCTGCATAATGGGCTACCAGACTGCCTTCAAATGGAAATTTTCTATTACAGCTTGAATCCCGCTTCGCAGACCGCTGCCAATGCGGCAGCCGCTGGTTCTCTGCTTGACAAAACTTACGATGAGGCGAAGAATATCTTGGACCGCATCTCCAAGAACCATGAAGACTGGAAGGAGAGTGACCAGAGATTGAAACTTAAAGATTCTGTTGCAAACAATGGTGATATTGTTTCATTAAAAAATCAAATGACCGCAATGATGAATTTGATTCAAGGAATGGAGATCAGCATCTCAACAACACAAGGTGGGCAAATCAACACAATAAGTCAAAATACCACAAGGTGTACGACTTGCGGTGATGGGCATGCGATGGAAGATTGCCCGCAAAATCCACAGTCTGTATATTTTGTAAAGAATAATCCCTTTTTCAAACACTTACAACCCCGGGTAGAGAAACCACCCCAATTTTTCCTGGAAGAATCAACAACAAAATTTTCAACCTGTGGCGCAAAAAGAAGGGCCACCAGGATTCTTCCAACGCAACAACAGTCAATAGAGCAATCAAGCAAGTAGCTCACAACAACAACCGCAATCCTCTTCTCTAGAGAGCCTATTGAAGAAATATATAGAGAAAAACGAGACAGTGCTTCAAATCAGGCTACGTCCATCCGCAACCTTGAATTACAAATGGGCCAAATTGCGAGTGAGCTGAAAAGTAGACCGCAAGGGGCATTGCCAAGTTCTACCGAACTTCCATGCAACCCAAAGGGATCAGGTAAGAAGCAATGTCAGGCTGTGACATTGCGCAGTGGAAAGACTGTGGAGGGGGAAAAGAAGGAGCATAGTAGAACAACTTCCATTGCAACGGAGCCTGAGATTGCGGTAACGCAAGAAGAGAAAAAGAAAATGAAGTAGTGGAACTTGAGGTTGCGTCGACCTCGAAGTCAAATGAAACGGGAATCGTGAAATTTTAGTTACCACCTTTCCCTCAGAGGCTAAGGAAGAAGAAAAACGAAGAGTTACAGTACCAACGCTTCTTATCTATGTTAAATCAATTACATGTTAACATTTCTTTCAGTGAAGTGATTGAGGAAATGCCTGCCTATGCCAAGTTTCTGAAGGACATGGCAACTAAGAAGAGAGGCACTGGAAAATTTGCCACGGTGGCACTAACGCAAAGTTCCAAATCTATTATCCCACTGAAGATGAGCGATCTTGGGAGCTTCACTATTCCTTGCTCCATAGAAGGACTCTATGTTGGGCAAGCTTTGTGTGACTTGGAGACCAACATAAATTTGATGCCGCTGTCAATTTTTACACAATTAAATGTGGGGCAACTTGTGCCCACATCAGTGACTGTCCAATTGGCTGACAGATCCCTGGTTCATCCATAAGGTAAGGTGAAGGATGTGCTGATTACAATTGATAAATTTATTTTGCCAACTGACTTCATCATTCTCAACTATGAGGCCGACAAAGATGTGCCCATAATTTTGGGGCGATCTTTCCTATCAACGGGTCGTGCTCAAATTGATGTGCACAAGGGAGAAATCACTTTACGTATAAACGGACAGAAGCTCAAATTTAATATAATTCGTGCCATGAAATTTTTGGATGAAGAAGACCTGCAAGATTCCTATGATGGCCTTAATTTAATTGAAGAAGAAAAGTCTGATGAAGAGTGTGAAGAAGAGGATGCCAACGCATCCGTAGCTGCCTGCAATGCGATTGTAGAAAAAACAAACAAAGAAGAAGAAATGATTGCAACGCAAGAAGAAGAGCCAAAAGAAGAAAGAAAAACAACGTAAGAAGAAAGAAAAACAACGTAACCTTCCTTCGTGGAACTACCAACACTTGAACTAAAGACCCTACCAACCCATTTGAAGTACGCATTTTCGGGGTAGAATGAGAAGCTGCCAGTGATAATTTCCTCTGCGCTCAACACAGATCAAGAGAATGTGTTGATGAGCATTCTCAAGAAACATGTACGAACAATTGGCTGGATGCTCGCTGACATCAGAGGAATTAGCCTCGTATACTGCATGCACCACATTCGTCTTGAGGACGACCACAAAGTAACAATTGAAAATCAACGCATACTTAACCCTGTGATAAATGAGGTCGTCAAAAAGGAGATTATCAAGTGGCTGGATGCGGGCATTATCTATCCCATAGCAGATAGCACATGGGTTAGCCCCGTGCAATGTGTGCCGAAGAAGGGCGGAATGACGGTAGTCCCAAATGAGAACAATGAATTAATATCGCAAAAGACCATCACTGGATGGCGCATATGCATGGACTATCGCAATTTGAATGCGACCACAAAGAAAGATCACTTTTCTCTGCCATTCATCGATCAAATGCTGGACCGACTAGCAGGGAATGATTTTTACTACTTCTTGGATGGGTATGCCGGATATAATCAAATCATGATAGCTCCTAAAGATCAAGACAAGACCACATTCACCTGCCCATATGG
This sequence comes from Benincasa hispida, assembly GCF_027475165.1. NCBI lineage: Eukaryota > Viridiplantae > Streptophyta > Magnoliopsida > Cucurbitales > Cucurbitaceae > Benincasa > Benincasa hispida. The sequence continues at coordinate 56,002,687 of NC_143482.1, forward strand.
GATATTCGCTTTTCACGCATGTCGTTTGGCCTCTGCAAGGCGTCGAGCACGTTCCAAAGGTGCATGATGGCGATCTTTTCGGATTATCTCGAGGACTCAGTGGAAATATTTATGGATGACTTCTCCGTTTATAGGAACACTTATGAAGTCTGTCTGGCCAATTTGGAGAAAATTCTGAAGAGATGTGAAGAGACGAACCTGGTGCTCAATTGGGAAAAATGTCACTTCATGGTGAAAGAGGGTATAGTGTTAGGACACAAAATCTCCCGGGAAGGTGGACAAAGCAAAGATTGAAGCAATTGAAAAACTCCCACCTCCAACCAGCGTGAAGGCTGTGTGAAGCTTCTTGGGGCATGCTGGATTCTTTAGACGATTTGTCAAGGACTTTTCTAAGATTGCACAACCACTGAGTGCATTGTTAGAGGCAGACAAGAAATTTGAGTTTGACAACAATTGCCTCAACGCATTCAGAGTATTAAAAGATGCGCTAATTACCGCGCCCATACTAATTGCGCCAGATTGGACAATGCCATTTGAAATCATGTGCAACACAAGCGGGTATGCGATGAGGGCTGCATTAGCAGAAAAGAAGAAAACTGTTTTGCACCCTTCGCATATGCGAGTAAAAATCTGAACCCTGCTCAAATAAATTATACCACCACTAAGAAAGAACTCCTGGCTGTGATTTTTGCATTGGAGAAATTAAGGGCATATCTGTTGGGAACCAAGGTATTCATTCACACTGATCACTCGACAATCAAATATTTAATGACAAAAAAAGACGCAAAGCCGAGGTTGATCAGATGGGTTCTCCTCCTTCAAGATTTTTATATCGAGATAATTGATCAGAAGGGGACAGAGAATCAAGTTGCGGATCACTTATCCAGACTGGAAAATCCCGAGGTTGACCGCAATGAATCTGAAGTGAGTGTCGTGTTTTCGGACGAGCAGCTGTTCCACATAGAATAATTGCCCTGGTATGTGGACATCGTTAATTATTTGGTCTGTGAACAATTTCCCTAAGATTACACCTACCATCAACAGAAGAAGATGAAGAATGAATGCAGACACTATTATTGGGATGAGCCAAATCTGTATAAAAGAGGTGCAGACAAAATCATTCGATTATGCGTACCAGATGCTGCTCAACAACACATACTGTCACAATGCCATGACTCACCATATGGTGGGCACTTTGGAGGGCAATGCCCTGCAGCCAAAGTTTTACAAAGTGGATTCTTTTGGCCTTCATCATTCAAGGATGTGACTAACTATGCAATTAAATGTGATCGGTGTCAATGCACAGGCAACATTTCATGGAAGAATGCATTGCCAATGAACACTATCTTGGAGCTGGAACTATTTGACGTATGGGGGATTGATTTCATGGGACCATTCCCTCCTTCGAACGGTAAGCACTATATTTTATTAGCCGTCGACTATGGTTCCAAATGGGTAGAGGCAACAGCATGCGCCGCAAGTGATGCGGTGGTAGTCTCCCAGTTCCTGAAGAAAAATATTCACTCATTTTTGCACTCCCCGTGCCATTATAACTGATGAAGGATCACACTTTGTCAATCACAATATCAAGGAGCTGCTGTGCAAGTAAAATATCCTCCACAAAGTGGCCACCGCATACCATCCGCAAACGAATGGTCAAGCTGAAGTGTCCAATCGAGAAATTAAATTGATACTTGAGAAAGTAGTAAAGCCTTCACGGAAAGACTGGGCAACAAAGCTTGACGATGTGTTATGGGCATACCGGACCGCATTTAAAACACCCATAGGTATGTCCCCCTATGCACTAGTATTTGGTAAGGTGTGTCACTTGCCTTTGGAGCTAGAATATAAGGCACTGTAGGCGGTAAAGAAGCTGAATTTTGATTTAAAGAAGGCAGGGGAAGCGTGGAAAATGCAACTAGTTGAGCTAGAAGAATGGAGGAATAACGCATATGAAAATGCAAAGATTTATAAGAGCGCACCAAGCGCTGGCATGATCAACACATATGCGGTAAGAACCTCCAAGTCGAGCAAAAAGTCTTGCTTTTCAATTCATGTCTGTGACTCTTCCCGGGAAAGCTAAAGTCACGTTGGTCCAGACCGTTCATAATTTGACAAGTACTTCCGCATGGCGCAGTGGAATTATCAAATGACGACGGAACTAACATATTCAAAGTCAATGGGCAACGAGTAAAGGCATACCATGGAGAAGACTGGCATCGCCAAGTCGACTCTGTGGAACTAAGAGACTTTGAATGAAGAAGGAAGTAGGTGGTCCCTGCATTATCAAATGATCGCAACTTATCAGGGACGCAAGTTTTGGGAAACCTCAAGTCTTCAACTCTTTTCTCCACTACTCAGAATTTTCACTATCTTTTCAATTCTGATTTATCCATATTTTACTATCACTATCGTTATTATATATAAAAAATATTCGATAACGATTTTTATTTTGTTTAAAATAATTTGACCCTCTCTTTGTTTTTCTTACAACAATCGAGGTGCTGGATTGCAGAGATGTTACGCGAAGAAGCACTTATCTTATTCCATCACCACAACCCAAAGAAGAGAGATCGCAGCAAAGATGGATGCGTCAATACAATGTGGGCGACAGCGCAAAATTTGGGGGTGTACTCTTCCTTATCTTTATTTTCAATTTTGCGCTATCACATTGCATTTTAGTCCTCAAAGTTTTATCACCGCATCCTCTTTAATCACCACAATCATTTGACATAGATAAATTTAGTGAGTCACCACATTCTATTTCTTATCCAAGTATGATTTCAATGATGAAAAATATGCTTCTATTTCTTTCGTATACACTAGAGTCAACTTAGTCTTAAAATAGTCACCTCATGAAATATCACTCGAAGTTAGGGGTTTGCTAGCTTTCTTTCAAACTTTCTTTACAACGCATTCTATGACCATCACATGACTTATTTTAATCTTTTGGCAATGAGGACATTGCCGCATTTTAAATTTGGGGGTGAGGTATTTATTTTTGACCTTGTTATTTTTTTTAAAAAAAAACATTTTTGAGAATAACAACTCCACTGTCAACGCAATGGGAAACCCATGTTGATAAGAGTTAAGTTGTGAAAGACACTTACCCGTAGTTGGATGCCCGCATGACACACGTGGGGTCAAGCCAAAACGAAAGTAAGTCACCAGGATCAAAGCATATATAAATGACCACAACTCCACTGCCAAATTGGTATGAGTTTAGTATGAGAAAGAGTACATTGCTCGTAGTTGGATGTCCGCATGACACACGTGGGGACAAGCCAAAATGAAGGTAAGGCACTCAAATCAACTCAAGGTCAGAAAAAAAATATATAGGAAGAAAATTTTTATGCAAGGATAAAATCATTTGACACCCCGGTAAGAAAAAAATTTTCTTTTTTGAAATAAATCATGCGATGTTCCAAAATTTAGTAAAGTCCTTTTGAAAGTTAAACTTGCAGTCCCTAGGTCTTAGAAATATTTTAAGAAGAGACTTGAATAAGACTTAAGAAAATTATGGTATATAGGACTTGAATGAAGTATCTTTGAGAAATCTAAGAAAAGAACTTTGCGGTGGACTTGCTAAGGGAATCTTTATCTTATGCTTGAGGACAAGCATTGTTTAAATTTGGGGGTGTGATAACGTGCAAAAATTGATAACAGGCAGAAATGCACGTTATCATAGTACTAAGTTCTTAAACGATGTTGGATTGCGTTGATGAAATATGTTAAATTGCGTCCATTAAGCATAAATTCTATAATATTGCAGTCGCATACGTCCAACGCATTAGAGTAGTTGATCTTTATATTTTTGTGCAGAATATGCATTAACGCAATGCAGAGATTGCGATCATAGGAATACATTGGTCAAGCGCAACTTCACCTCAAGACTTTGTGTTGATCGTGCTCGTAAACATTCGTCCAAGAAGAATAACCGCAACTTGGTCAGTGCAACATGGTGGGCGCATCCGGGTGAAAGGATAATTAAGAGCGATGGGATAGATAGCTGACGACAGTCGGATCCAAATTAAGTTGACAGCTGATAACGATCACAAAGTACATTCATCTTTATCGGTGACAATTATCCGACGCGTCAGTCAGGAATTAAAGTTGTCCCATCTATACAACTGGGAGAGAGAAACCACCTTTCACCATGGAAACTCTATAAATACCAAGTGCATTCTTTAGAGAAGAGGTTAAGCAGTCAATTACTTCATCACTTTACAAGTTCATGTCTCTGTCCATAGTCTTCTTTCATTTTAAGGCGGATGCAAGGAAGAAGGTGTGCCGATACATTGTTCCGGCAAGCTTAGGAAAGAACCGGAAGCTCCGAGACAGAGAGAGGGCTGACGCCTGCGGAAGCGGGAACATTTGTAGATCAGAATAGAGATTCATTGTAAAAAGCCTCGATCAGCAAGGAATTGCTACAAGGCTCTATACCTTTATTTTTCATTATCATTTTGTACTCAACTCAGTTGTAATAATGGAATGTCTTTCTCTATATCTGTTCACTCTCTGTTATTTATGCATGAGTAGCTAAATTAGTTGAATGGGTTGAGAAGTAGTTAGCTAGTATAACGAGGGAATCTTCATCTTTGCGATTATCTTGTTTATGTATGCTTCATTCGTCTATTAGAGATACTCAGGAGGGTAGTCAAAAGACAGGATCTAGACTTTGGAAGGTCAGGTCAGAATCGAGGTTTGGAAGAACCAGATTAGAACGCATAAATGGGAGATAGGCGCTTAGGAATGAGCACTATTTGTTATTAACGCATCAAATGCATCTTAGCAATATGATATGATTGTATGCGGTCACCTTGCTTTCATGCATTTTGCATCAACGCATAGGACAAGAGTAGAGACTTAGGGATAAGCTCTATGGACATTTTGCATTCAACACATGAATCCTAGACTTAGAAGCATCGCATTTACATTAGGAAATGACTTGCTGTGCATGGTTGTAACATGGTCGCAAGGTTTGACGCATTCCCGAGTAATGATAACGGGCAGAAATGCACGTTATCATAGTGCTAAGTTCTTAAACAATGTTGGATTGCATTGATAGAATATATTAAATTGCATCCATTAAGCATAAATTCTACAATATTGTGGTCGCATTCGTCCAACGCATTAGGGTAGTTGATCTCTATATTTTTGTGCAGAATAATGCGTTAACACAATGCAAAAGAATGCGATCATAGGAATACATCGGTCGAGCGAAACTTCACTGCAAGACTTTGCGTTGATCGTGCTTGCAAACATCCACCCAAGAAGAATCACCGCAACATGGTGGACGTATTCGGATGAAAGGACAATTAAGATCGATGGGACAGAAAGTTGACGACGGTCATATCCAAATTAAGTTGACATCCGATAACGGTCACAAAGTACATCCAGCTTTATCGGTGACAATTATCCAGCGCTTCAGTCAGGAATTAAAGCTGTCCCATCTATACAACCAGGAGAAAGAAGCCACCTTTAACCTTTGATGCCCTACAAATACCAAGTGCATTCTTTAGAGAAAGGGTTAAGCAGTCGATTACTTCATCACTTTACATGTTCACATTTCTGTTCATAGTTTTCTTTTCCATTTCACAGTGAAGCTAGAGAAGAGTGGTGACGCCGGAGATCGTCCAAGGCGGCTCGAGAGAGAACCTTGGAGCGTAAGAGCAGAGAGCGGGTTGACTCTCGCGAAAGTGAGAATATCTTTAGAGCACGAGTAGAACAGTGTAACACCTGGTGGCAAGAAATTGCTCCAGGCCCTTTACTATACTTGTATTGTTATTTTGTACTTCATCTTTTATTTATTTAATGGAGGTTCTATTTCTACATCTGCTCACTCTCTTAATATGCATGAGTAGCTAAACTAGTTGAATGGGTTGAGAAGAACTAAGCTAACATGATCTAGGAAGTTCATTACTTGCGATTGTCTTGTTTTATGCTGTGCGAAACATCCCTTTAGAGTTGCTCGAGAGAGAATCTAAAGGAAGAACCTAATGTCTTGAGAGAGTTAGGTTAGAATCTGACTTGAAAGAGTAAGATTAGGATTGCATAAACGAGAAATAGGGTCTTAAAGATAAACTCTGTTTGTCAACTTGCATCACATGCATCCTAGAAATAGGAATGATATTATGCGGTCACATATTTGTGTGAATGTCATGTTGTCATCGCATAAATAGAGATAGAGGTTTATGTGTAAACCCTGTAGACTTATCGCATATTTATAGCATGCGTTCTAGCCTTAGAAGCTGTAGCATTCACGCTGAGAGGTGGTTTACTATTGTATGCATGTTGCATGATCGCAAGGCATGAACGCAACCTAGGGAGTGTTAGCCGAAACCCTTCTCAACCCGTTCACCGCATATTCATCGTATTTCCCGTTGCCAACTCTTTTTGAACTCTACTGCATTTGTTATTATTTTCATTAACGCAACAACAACCCAACACTTATTTATTTAATCAGTTACCGCAGGTTTTCATAAAAATCTCTAACGCAACTATTTTCAAAGTCCCTGTGTTCGACTCTGGACTTACCAGGAAACTTAGAGGAATTTACACTTGGATTCCGCTGGGGAAACTTAAGTGTACAACGCTATCCATCAACACATATCATTCATATTTTCCACACTTCATAAATTTAAGCATCAAGTTTTTGGCGCCGTTGCCGAGAACTTCGGCAAAATAGTTATTAAGGGTAATTTTTGTGAATTCTTTGTAGAACTCTCAATCTTTGGCGAACTACGACCCGGAGATTGAGAGAACATTTCGAAGGAGACTAAGAGACCGCCAACAGCAACCACAATCCGATAAAGAAGAGATGGCGGAGCAGCATAGGAATGAAGCACCAAACAACAACAATGTCATGGCAAATCCAATTATGTTGGCAAATGATCGCAATAGGCCCATTAGGGACTATGCATCACCGAACCTCTATGATTTCTCTCCGAGAATCATGAGGCTTGCCTTAGATGGAAGTAGATTTGAAATGAAACCGGTGATGTTGCAGATGATCCAGGCTGCAAGTCAATTCAGAGGAAGGCGTGGTGAGGATTCGCACGCCCACCTCCGAAGTTTTATTGAAATCTGCAATACTTTTATGTTCCCGAACATCTCTGCTGAGGAGGTTCGACTAACGTTGTTTCCATTTTCTCTCTGTGATCAAGCGAGAAAATGGGCTTATTTGCTCGAACCAGGAGAGATCACTTCTTGGGAGCAGGTGGTGGAGAAGTTTATTGTAATATTCCGAATTTGTATGTAAATATATTAGGAAATTATATATTAACTTTAAAGTTCAAAATTAAAATTGAATTATTCCAAGTCTAGACAACTTTTAAAATTTAAGACAAAATAATAAAAATAATAATAATAAAATTAAAAATAAAAATAAATAAAATACTAACATCTAAATAAGTGGCAAACAAAATACTAATTAAACAAATATCTAAGTAATTAACTATATAAGAAATAAAATAATAATGATATATAAAGTTTTGTTGAGTAAAATAATAATAATAATAACAATAATAATAATAATAATATAAAAAAAATCAAATCAAGTGAGCAATAGTCGGTTAGTAGGAAAGAGACAAAATATATATCACAAATATAAATGCGTAAGTCGGTTAAAGTACAAAAATAAAATAAAAAAATTAAATTAAATTAAATCAGTCGGTGAAGTAGGTCTATAAATAGGCTTGTGGGTGCTCTTTTTTAATGGAAAATTTTGGGGAGCATTCTTGATTTTTTGGTTAGTGCAAGTAAGTTTTCTTACTTTTAAGTTTTGTTTATTTCTTTTCACATATACTAAACATAGTTAAATGTCAAACTCAAGCACAATTTTACAACTACCATTATTATATGAACTTAGTAATTTGAATAACTAAAATTAAACTTCTATTGCTTACTTAATAAAGTTTGGATTTTCACTATAACTACTAATATTATTAATATTATTATTGTTCATATTACTATTGTTATTAACAATATTAATTTAATGATAATATTATTGTCATTATCATTATCATTACTTAGTATTACTATTAATAATACTATTATTACTAATGCAATGTTAAATATTAACTTTTTATTATTATTCTCCGTCTCTTCTCCTCTTCCTCCTCCTCTTCCTCCTCCTCCTCTTCTTCTTCTTCTTATTATTATTAATATGATTATTACTGCTACTACTATGACTACTACTGTTACTATTATTATCATTTCACTATTACTACTATTACTACTATTATTGTTGCTGTTATTATTATTATTATTATTATTTCTATTATTATTGTTATTATTATTATTTTGGTACTATTATTATTACTCTTATTATTACTACTAATACTAATATTATTATTACTATTATTATTATTATTATTATTATTATTATTATTATTATTATTATTATAATACCACTATTAGTACTACTACTATTATTATACTAATACTATTATTGTCATCATCGTTAGTATTAATAATCTCATTGTTAAAGAATTAAGCGTAATTACACTAATACTCTCAAGAATTAATGATTGTAATTCTCAAGATAAATAAGCTACATTCATCAAGATCTTTAAATAGTCCTAAAATTAGTTTTAATTATAAGTGCTTTACAAATTTTATAGGATCAAACCATAAGAAATAATAAGGAATAACTAGGATCGCAGTCAAGGTAAGTAGTTTATCTCACCTTCTCTTTAAGTGTTTTATAGTAGTGTACCTTTATTATGTTGTATAATTATGTCATTGTTATGTTGCATTACATGTTTAAAACGTGTTTCTCGACAAGGGACCCCATGCATTATTTTTATTCACGATGATAAGATAAGATTAAAATTTAATTAGATAAAGGTTATGCTTCCACGGCTAGCAGGGCATGTATGGTTGCACCCCTCTAGACCCAATTCTATGTCAAGTTTATGCTAGGGACTAACAGAGTATGTATGGTTGCACCCCTCTAGTCCAATCTTACGTTTATGCTAATGGTTGATGTTGGATGCGACTCTGGCCCTACTGGCTGCATGACCTGCTAATCATCAGATGGGTTAGTTTCTGCTTAAGTCCTCGTCTTCCTACCAGGGCGGAGAAATTTACGTTAGAAGCATAACCGACCACCACATGTTATCATAAGTTTTTTATCCCAATCATATGTTTTCATGACATGTTGCATGTGATTGTGCATTTGGTCACTATCTTATGTGAGAACCCCTTACTGGGTATATTATATACTCATCCTATTTTACAGACTTTGTAGGTAAGAACACAGCGTAGGTGGCAGAACTAGACATCGCTCAAAGGGCCAAACATCAAACTCACTATTATGGGCATAAATGCATTTTGTATCACTACGCTAATGTTTTATGGATCCTGGTGTTTGTAAAATAAACTTTTTATATAGTTTTCTACCTGATTAATAAAATTTTAGATATGTTTTTTTGAAATTTTTACCAAAACTCATCTCATGATAGAAAAGTTTAAGTATGCATGTCGTAGCGGTCGGACCATAATATGTAAGGATCTGGTCGTTACATTTATGAAGAAGTATTTCTCACCTATAGAGAATGCCAGACGAAGAATGCTTATTACTAATTTTGAACAAGATATGGACAAATCGCTCAGCGATGCCTGGGTGAGGTTTAAAAGGTTGGTTCGAGATTGTCTGCATAATAGGCTGCCAGACTGCCTTCAAATGGAAATTTTCTACCACGATTTGAATCCTACTTCGCAGACCGTTGCCAATGTGGCAGCAGCTGGTGTCTACTTGACAAGACTTATGATGAGGCGAAGAGTAACTTGGATTTCATCTCAAAGAATCATGAAGACTAGAAGGAGAGCGACCAGAGATTAAGACTCAAAGATTCGGATGCAAATAACGGTGCTATTGTTTCATTGCAAAATCAAATGACCGCAATGATGAATTTGATTCAAGGAATGACGATCAGCAGCCCAACACCGCAAGGTGGGAAAATCAACACAATAAGTCAAAACACCGCAAGGCGTGCCACTTGCGGTGATGGGCATGCAATGGAGGATTATCCACAAAACCCACGGTCTATTTATTTTGTAAAGAACAACCCCTTTTCCAACACCTACAACCCCGGGTGGAAAAACCGCCCAAACTTTGCTTGGAAAAATCAACAACAAAATTTTCAATCTGTGGCACAAAAAGAAGGGCTACCAGGATTCTTTCAACACAGCAATGGTCAATAGAGCAACCAAGCAAGTAGCTCACAACAACCACTGCAATCTTCTTCCCTAGAGAGCCTATTAAAGAAATATATAGAGAAATATGAGATAGTGCTTCAAAGTCAGGCTACGTCCATCCGCAATCTTGAATTGCAAATGGGCCAGATTGCAAACGTGCTCAAAAGTAGACTGTAAGGGGCGCTGCCAAGTTCAACTGAGCTTCCATGCAACCTAAGGGGTTCAGGTAAGGAGCAATGTCAGGTTGTGACATTACGTAGTGGAAAGACTATGGAGGGAGAAAAGAAGGAGCAGAACAGAACAACCTCCATTGTAGCTGAACCTGAGATTGCGGCAACGCAAGAAGAAGAAGAAGAAAATGACGCAATAGAACCTGAGGTTCTGTCAACCTCAAAGTCAAATGAAATAGGAATCGTGAAAGTTCAGTTTCCACCTTTCCCTCAGAGACTAAATAAGAAGAAAAACGAAGAGATACAGTACCAACGCTTCATGTCTATGCTGAAACAATTACATGTTAATATTCCTTTTAGTGAAGCAATTGAGAAAATGCCTGCCTATGCCATGTTTCTGAAGGACATGGTAACCAAGAAAAGAGGCGCTGGAAAATTTGCCATGGTGGCACTAACGCAAAGTTCCAAATCTATTATTCCACCAAAGATGAGCGATCCTGGGAGCTTCACTATTCCTTGCTCCATAGAAGGACTCCATATCGGGCAAGCCCTGTGTGACTTGGGGGCCAGCATAAATTTGATGCCGCTGTCAATCTTTCAACAACTAAATGTGGGGTAACTTGTGCCCACATCCGTGACTCTCCAACTGGCCGACAAATCTCTGGTTTGCCCAGAGGGTAAGGTGAAAGACGTGCTGATCACGATTGATAAATTTATTTTACCAGCTGACTTCATCATCCTAGATTATGAGGCCGATAAAGATGTGCCCATCATTTTCGGGTGACCTTTCCTATCAACGGGTCGTGCTCAAATTGATGTGCACAAGGGCAAGATCACTTTGAGCATAAACGAACAGAAGCTCAAATTTAATATAATTTGTGCCATGAAATTTCCTAATGAGGAAGACCTGCCAGATTCAGAAGATGACTTCAATTTGATTGAAGAAGAAAAGTCTGTTGAAGAGTATGAAGAAGAGGATGTCGACGCATCCGTAGATGCCTGCAATGCGATTGTAGCAAAAACGAACAAGGAAGAAGGACCGATCGCAATGCAAGAAGAAGAGCCGAAGGAAGAAAGAAAAATAACACAACCTTCCCTCATGGAGCCACCAACCCTTGAACTAAAAACCTATCAACGCATCTGAAGTACGCATTTCTGGGGTAGAATGAGAAGCTGCTAGTAATAATTTCCTCTGCGCTCAACACAAATCAAGAGAATGCGTTGATGAGCATTTTCAAAAAGCATGTGCGAGCAATCGGCTGGACGCTCACTGATATCACAGGAACTAGCCCCGCGTACTGCATGCACCACATTCGTCTTGAGGACGACCACAAAGCAACCATTGAAAATCAATGCAGACTTAACCTGTGATGAAGGAGGTCGTCAAAAAGGAGATTATCAAATGGTTGGATGCGGGCATTATCTATCCAATTGCAGATAGCATGTGGGTCAACCCCATGAAATGTGTGTCGAAGAAAGGTGGAAGGATGGTAGTCCTCAATGAGAACAAGGAATTAATACGGCAGAGGACCATCACTGGATGGCGCATCTGTATGGACTACAACAAATTGAATGCGGCCACAAAGAAAGATCACTTCCCTCTGCCATTCATCGATCAAATGCTGGACAGATTAGCGGGGAATGATTTTTACTGTTTCTCGGATGGATATGCCAGGTACAACCAGATCATGATAGCTCCTGAAGACCAAGACAAAACCACATTCATTTGCCCATATGGGACATTCGCTTTTCGCCGCATGCTGTTCGGCCTCTGCAATGCGCCAAGCATAATGAGTCAACCAGTTGCTTCTGTTCATAATTTTCTTTTCCATTGTACGGCGGAGCAAGAAAAGAGTGGTGGCGCCGGAGATCGCCCAGGGTTACTCAAGAGAGAACCCTGGGGCATAAAAGCAGAGAATGGGCCGACTCTCGCAAGAGCGAGAATATCTTTAGAGCACGAGTAGAAACGGTGTAAACGCCCGGTAGCAAGAAATTGTTACCAGGCTTTTTACTATACTTGCATTGTTATTTTGTACTTCATCTTCATATCTATTCAATGGAAGTTCTATTTCTATATCTGCTCACTCTCTTAATACGCATGAGTAGCCAAACTAGTTGAATGGGTTGAGAAGAACTAAGCTAACATGACCAAGGAAGTTCATTGCTTGCGATTGTCTTGTTTTATGCTGTGCAAAATACCCTTTAAAGTTACTCGAGAGAGAATCTAAAGAAAAAACCTAATGTTCGAGAGAGCTAGGTTAGAATCTGGACTCGAAAGAGCAAGATTAGGCTTGTATAAACAAGAGATAGGGACTTAGAGATAAGCTCTGTTTGTCAACTTGCATCGCATGCATCCTAGGAATGGGAATGATATTATGTGGTCTCATATTTGTGTGAATGTCATGTTGTCATCGCATAAATAGAGATAGAGGTTTATGTGTAAGCCCTGTAGACTTATCACATATTTATCCCATACGTTCTAGCCTTAGAAGCCGTAGCATTCACACCGAGAGGTGGTTTACTATTGTATGCATGTTGCATGATCGGAAAGCATGAACGCATTCTAGGGAGGGTTAGCCAAAATTTTTATCAACCATTTCACCACATATTCATCGTATTTCCTGTTTACCAACTCTTTTCAAAATCTGCCGCATTCATTATTTATTTTCATCAACACAAACAACAAACCCAAAGATTGATTTATTTAACTGGTTACCGCAAGTCTTCATAAAAATCACCAACGCAACTATTTTCTCAAGTCCCTGTGCTCGACCATGAACTTACCAGGAAACTTAGAGGAATTTACACTTGAATTTCACTGGGGAAACTTAAGTGCACAACGTAATTCCATCAACGCATATCATCCATATTCCCATTACATAAAACAACGCATTGGTATTCATGGACCTAATGAATATGATCTTTCATCCCTATCTGGATTAGTTTGTAATTGTATTTATTAATGAATATTAGTATATTTAGATACCAGAGAAAAGCATAAGGAACATCTAAGGACGGTGCTACAGATTTTACAAGGAAATGTGCTATATGAAAAGTTGAGTAAGTAATTTCTGGCTAGATCAGGTTGTGCTTCTGGGGCATGTGGTATTAGCAGCAGAAGTTAGTGTAGATCCCCAAAATATAGAAGCCATAGTAAATTGGGAGCACCCTACTACGATACCCGAGGTACGTACTTTTCTTGGATTAGCAGGTTATTACGAGAGGTTTGTGGAAGGATTTTCTAGGAAAGCTCTCCCATTGACTAACCTGACAAGAAAAGAGGTAAAGTTTGAATGGTTGCCTAAATGTGAACGTAGTTTCCAAGAGTTGAAGTGAAGACTAGTGTTTGCACTAATACTTACTCTTCCTACCCCAAATAAGGAATTTAAGATTTATTGTGATGCATCTAGGCAAGGGTTAGGATGTGTTTTAATGCAGAAATGTAAAGTGGTAGCCTATGTTTCTCAACAGTTAAAGAAGCATGAGTGTAATTACCTTATCCATGATCTAAAGTTAGCAGTTGTAATATTAGCTCTAAAGCTATGAAGACATTATCTGTTTGATGAGCGTTTCCATATATTCACTGATCATAAGAGCTTGAAGTATATTTTTTATCATAAAGAGCTGAACTTGAGACAAAAGAAGATGAATGGAGCTGATCAAGGATTATGATTGTACTATTGAGTACCATCCAGATAAAGCAAATGTGGTAGCTGATACCGTAAGAAAGAAGTCAGGAGTGATAAGAGCTACTCTCTATTCCATACGAGGGTTATTGTTGCATGAATTAAAGAGTGTTGATGTTGTTTTAGCAACTGGCCAAGCAGGTAGTTTGGTAGCTTCATTCGAAGTATGACTAACCTTAGTTGACAATATTTTTCGTGAACAATTAGAAGATTCTAGTCTCCAAAGGATAGCTAAGGAAGTAGGTAAGAATCAAACGATAGACAACGAGCTAAGAGTATGCGGAGTTTTTCTTAAGGAGGGTAGGGTGTGTGTACCCAATGCCCTAACATTAAAACGGGCCATCTAGAGGAGGATCAAAGTTTAGCCTATGCTATGCATCTAGGCAGTACAAATATGTATAGAACATTGAAAAAGTCTTATTGGTGGCCTGGCATGAAAAGAGAGAGAGCAGAATTTGTTAATTGGAGTTTTATTTGCCAGCAGGTAAAGCTTGAACGGTAGAGACCCACAGGATTACTTAATCCACTCCCGGTACCAGAGTGGAAATGTGAACATATTACGATGGATTACATATTTGCACTACTACAAAATCTATATTACTTGACACTTTTAGGTTTTAATTACTTGACGTTTCTTTGGAAAAAAAACGTCAAGTAATGACCTTTTAGAAAAGAAAATGTCAAGTAAAAGGGTTAAAAAAAGCGGAGATTGACGAAATTTTTTGGATATTCTTATACGAACCATTACTCGACACTTTTTTTCGTGTCAAATAATATAAGGTCTTGCTTGACACGTTTTTCGTGTCAAGTATAAGAAGCTCTTATTTGACATATTTATCAAAGTAAACTATAAAAAATAATATTTTTTTAATCTTTATTTTTTGTTTCCCTGCCTCCCTTTTTTTTTTCATTTCCCTCTCGAATTTGGTTTCCCTCCTACCAAAATTATCAAATAAAAATTATCCCTAACAAAATGATCAAAATGATCAAAATCCCTCTTCTTCACCCTCTCAAGCCGCAACCTTCCACCCTCTCAAGCTCTTAAGAGCCCATGATCTTAACACTTATTTCTTTATTTTGAAATTTGATGTTGTCTCCATTTATTCTATTTTGCAGGTTAACTTGCCTAAACATGGCTTGCCTGGCCCATAGTTCTCGATCTTTAGACTTCAAAGCTCAATGTATAGATTAAATAGTATACTTTGTTGAGAGGTTACTTATTAAACAATTTGTCACTTTTGTGTTTGTTGAAAGTTGAGTTTTGTATACAAAAGTAATAGTTGAAATTTTATTTTGTGCATGTATATGTGAAAGAGAAATATTGTTGTAATTTGTGATGAGTGTTCATATGAAAGGTCATAGTTGAACATATAGAATTTTTAGTGAATATATTGAGTTGATAGATCTTAAATGTATAATGTTTATTTAGTTGATGTAATTGTATTGTTGGAATACAAGGCAGAAAATGAGAATATCAATTGGGGCATTTAATTTGAGAAAAAAATACATATACTTGACACATAAAAAACGTCAAAGAGTTATCATATATGATATGTAATCAATGTCAAGAATCAATAAACTTGATATACCACCAATGTCAAGTGTATTATCTTTCTTGACATGAAAATTGTATCAAGAAACATTTATCTTGAGGTTTTTTCGGAGTCAAGTTATCACACTATACTTGACACTCGAATACTTGATGATTTTATAAGTATCAAGTATACCCTTTACTTGACATTGAAAAAACGTCAAGTAATCCAATTTCTGTAGTAGTGTTGGATTTCCTAGAACACCTTCAAATTAAAACACCTAATCTTTATTTCTGTCTTTAAGTTTTAACTTGAGTCATTGAGTGGTAGAGCAACATGGTAGTTAACCTCTAGGGAGATGACCACTACCTAGAAAAAAGAAAACATTTGAAACAATGAGCTACTAGCCCGGTGAGTGACTATATAAAACATATGTCCTGAAAACTACCAAGCAAACTCATACTTAAAACCTTTAACAAATATGAGTTTTCTTGGTAGTTTTCAGTTCATATGTTTTATATGGTCACTCACTGGGCTAGTAACTCATTCTTTCAAATGTTTTCTTTTTTCTAGGTAGTAGTCATCTCCCCAGAGGTTAACTACCATGTTGCTCTATCACTCAAGGACTCAAGTTAAAACTTAAAAGACAGAAATAAAGTTTAGGTGTTTATCTTAAATAGGTCTTTGCATATGTTATGTTCATGTTAAGGATGTGTAAAGAGCTTTTGGGACCCATAGGGTGTGATGCCTTGTCACTCAGATTATTTTATTAAGTTATTTTTAGAGTTGTTTTGTAGTGTTATCTTGTATCCATAGTTGTTAAAGTAGGTTAAGGAAGTCTAGATGGGTAGTAGGTGCCATAAAAGGATTGGTAATAACTACCATCACATTCGCTTCTTGATTAAGAGGGTAATCTGTGAAGGGGTGTGACAGTTAATTTATAGTGGACAATAAACTGTTTGTTCATTAGGGGAATCAGTGGTATTTAAGGAATTAGATGTAACTACAAGGGTAAAACGGTATTTTGACCCAGGTATAGTTATGAGCAATTTGTGAAAGGTCGACTCACTGTGGATTGATTATATCCGTAGACACAGAAATAATAGAGTGACTACAAATCAATGAGTAATGAGATTAATATAATATGGTTAATTATAGATATGATCTATAATTTAGAGAGAAGAATATTTGAATAAAATTCAAATATTAAAAAGATGTATACATATAAATATGTGATAATTATATGTTGATTAATTCTATATTAAATATGATTTAATAGTCGTTTAATTAATGGTTAATAAATTAATTAATTAATTTTTTAGAAGTAAAGATAAATAAACATGTGATGTTTATTTATTTATTAATTAATTATATATATTAAATTGGATTTAATATATATGGTTACTTAATTATTTGACTAATTAATTAGATAAAAGTTATTTAATTAAATAAAAACTAGAGTAGGAATAGGAAAGGTTAGAAGAAGGGGGTCACCCCTCCTTTCTATAAATAGGTTTTCATGGCCCATGTTTGTGACAAAGTTGAATTGGGAATACTGAATCCTAGTCTCCTATAATTTCTCTCAAAATCTCTCTTCTTTTCTCAACTACTTCTTCCTCTTTCAAGTCTTGAAGACCACATCCAATTCTTGTGCTCCTAGAGAATAACAAGGTTTGACTTATGGTAGTGTCCTTTGATGACGGGCATAAATGCACGTCATTATAGGCCTTTTATTTATAATTATGAGGGTTGTAAAGTAGAATATGCGGCAAATATGTTAGGAATTAATGAGAAAACGAGTTTGCGTCGATCGGTATTAAGAATCTCAACTAACCCACTATTATGCTTTATTATGCGTTCAATTGTTTATTTTTGTAGCAGCTGCAGAAATCGATAGCATACGCAGGATCCAGGCTATCGCGGAGACGATCGCATACACTCAATGCATGGATGTTGCCCCATCTATCGCATGCATACATCGCATGGATGTTGCGGCCATCAACCGCATGCGTCCATCTCATAGAAGTTGCAGCTGTCAAGCGAATGCGGTCATTGTAGAGAGATTGCGGCTACATAATAATAACCATAATAGAGAGGCGACCGCAAGGTTGGTGGAATGCAAACATGGACACATACCTCAGGAGTATCAAAAGTTGATGTTGACATTTCACCTACCACACCGTTAGCAGCAGAGATTCAGAAAAGGACCATCGCGTCGCGAGTGTCAGATTCAGAGCAGGTTCATAAATGTTGTCGGTGATCAAGCTCTATAAATAGAAGCCATTGAGCAGAATTTCAAATAATCCAAGGTTTTTCGCTTGAGGCTCTCTACCTTAGGGCGGATCCTTGTGATCCAGACGAAAGCGTGAGAAGATAGCTTGAGAATTTTTCATCCCCTTCAATCATTCCGAGTGACGACCGGAGCCTTCGCCGGAGCTAGAGCTCGAGAGAGTCTGCTCTACCGCCCATCCATGGCACCACCGACAGCCTTGACACACATCTGCTGGAATCAAGACATTGCTTCCAGCTGGCCCTCCATTCCTCTTCTTTCCTTGTATAGTATTACATTTTGGCTTAAGGAATTAATATATTTTTTGATCAATGCATTTCTATATTTTCCTTCGATTCCATCTCCATCTTCATTCACTTAGCATCCTTAACTTTCATTGCGTCACTGAGTAATCGCATACTTAATCATGCGGCATAGGAATATGAAGCATGTAGCAAACCACCGGGAGGTGTGCATTACGTGAGTGTTGTGAGAAAACCTTATTTGCTTAGTGTGAAGTTGTAGCAACGCTTGTCTATAGGCGGACGCAATGCTTGTGTATGAGTAGAATAAGCAGCAACTAACTGCCTGGGAGGGTAAGTGGTTGATCGTATTAAGTAATGTAAGCAAGTGTTCACTAGGGATAGGAATAATCTTACGTCAGCCAGGTTTATGCGAATACCTTGTCTTATGAGCACATCATTCATCATTTAGGCATACTTGGGAAAGTAGTCTAAAAACCAAATCTAAGACTCGAGAGAGCGGATTGGATCGCATAAGCAAGAATGGGGAACTTAGAGATAAGTTCTGTTTGCTACTATACAGCGTATGCACCCTTTAAGTAGGTTATGGTGGTAGGCTGTCATATAGAGGCTTAGAAATAGGCTTCTCGACACTATCGCATATACATCGCATGCGTCTATGTCAAGTGTGTATAACATGATCGCATAGCTTGCGTTGGCTGGGGTTACCCTTGTGGTCAAGCTTAGTGTTGCAATGAAGACACTCCCACATTTTCATCTATTTTTCCATGCATTTTACTACGCGTTAACAGTTGTCGTGTCTCTATCTCTCAACACTGCTTTGTTTGTTAGTTAGGAGTAGGAGTAGTGCATAGCTTATCACCCTCATCATTCTTTTATTTATTTGCTGCATACACATCACCACATACCATTTAGATACAAGTCCCTGAGTTCAACCTCGGATCATCATAGAAACTTGCGTTCTCATTATACTTGGCGAGAGCACAAGAAAACTTATGACAAGAACGCATGATCATTGCATATGAGATCAACGCATACATTCCATTCCAATGCATGATCACCGACGCATTAGAACCAACGCATAACCTAAGACATACATCGCATAATTACGTTCACTAATTCTCGTCATCATCCCTTGATTATTGAAGAGACGAACTGGATAAGATGTGGAGGGAATCGTGAAAAATTTGGGAATCTACAAAGGTAATTTTTAGCTCTTCCTCCTTTTCTTCGCTTAAATGCATACTAATCTTTATTGTTTATGAAGGAGTATATCAGCATGCACTGGAAGCAACAAGGATCAATAAGCATTCTAGTTCATTAATTTTGACTGTAAATAAAGCATGCTCATACAATAATAAGAGGGTTTCAAGTCATACCTTTGTAGAACCTCTTGAATCTCGAATTCAGCTGCAAGTCTTTTCTAATTCTTCTTGTGAACCACCTCAAGATCTTCCTTACTATTCTTTTGGAGCTTTAGATTGAGCTGTGGGACTCAAAATAAGTTTGAATAAAGGGAATTTGGAGAAGAACACCACTGATGCAACTTGAAGAACTCTTCTTCAACCTTACAAGTTTTCAATAAAACTTCAGCAAGTTCTAATAGTTGGCATGCCCGATTTCCACTTCCATCTTCTCTATTTATTGCAGGATATTCATGCAAAGAAGAAGGTTGCATGAGATGCAGCTCATGCTTGGTTAATTGAAGCAAGAGCACGTGAGAAATTAAGTGAGCTAGTTGGTTAGGTGAAGTGGAGAAAACTAACTTTTCTCAAATTTGTGTTTTCCAAACTTTTTTAATATCAAATTGAAAAAACAATTTTAATTTGAAAATTGAAAACTTTATTAATTTTAAAAAATTTATTTTATAAATTAATTTTCTAATAAAATTAATAATAATTAATTAATTAATCAATTTAATTAATTATAATTATTTTAATATCAAATATTAAATGAATTTTACACAAATTCCACCTTCATGAATTTAATATTTAAATTAATTCTCCAATTTCGTTTAATTCTAGTTTGAATGTTTCAAATTAACTTATCACGCTACTCTAAAGCTAATCCATTTACGAGCTAGTAGGGGGACCTCGCGGACCTATAGATCATGGGCTCCAACGATCCGAGATTAATTGGCTAAACTCTTTACACTGAATTAATCCACATTCGTTAACTAATGAGTCACTCCTCTCACTATAGATATATTACGTTCACATGATTTAACCATAATTAGTAACCCTTCACAAGTTGTTCATAATAACGACTGGGTCAAATGTTTGTTCTACCCCCATAATAACGATTGGGTTAAATGTCTGTTTTACCCCTGAGATTACATCTTGTTCCTTAAGTTCCTACTGATCCTCTAATGAACAATTGGTTTGTGATCCAGTCATTAAACCAGATCCCTCTCAGCTCAGTGAGAGGGTAGGGCCCCTTGTTCAAGACCTAGATTCAGTACTTAAGAGAATAACCTTTCTACTATCCCTAAATCGGGTAGGCGTGAATTCCGTCTTGTACCCTATGTCCCCAGCTATCTACCCAGTCTTAACCCAGAAATGGGAGGCTTATAGAGCTGGCGATATTGAGTCAACCCTCACCTATGCAAATCTAAGGATAATCCCGAATAAACAGGAGTTCATAGTTAGTTGAGGATTAAGATCGAGTTACCTAGGTCATCTAAGTGAAATAGTCAGTCTTATACAGTAAACAACATTATAAAGTAAGAGTGACTTATTTCTGGGCCCAATCTTATGCAAACTCATTGCATAGGACGCCCTTACTCCTCATGTCAATATATAAACGAATCTAGATCACTTCGTTTGTCGTATCTTTACAACAACTTGTAATAGCTACAGAGTAGGCCACATCCAATAGTGTTACCAGAATAAGATACCCAAGCTTAATCATGTACTATAGACCATTTTGGTTGTTTACTCGAACTTGGTCCATCTCTATGTCTCTACATAAAGTTCAAGTATTCATATAATAGCCATGGATCTTTAGTTTATTGGATTTAGACTTTTACGCATGAAATTATAGAATCAATAATAAGTTTATTGACTATAAAATATGTTTATCTTTTTACAAACTGCGAGTTTTAGGACATAAAATCCAACAATTTATCCATTATGTTATTATTTTTATACCGTTTTTTGTTTACCTAAAATCGAAAATAAAATTGCAAGGCGATCACACGCTTCCACATGGAATTCAATTTCTTCAAAATAAATAAATAAATATACACACACACATACATACATACATACATATATATATATATATATAAGTATTTACTAAATTATTTTTTTAATTTAATTGAGGAGGGAGTTATAACTCCCTCCCTTTGTTTCTCTCTTTAAAAGGTGTGAGAGGTTATGGTAGATATTGATTCTTCAAAAAAACTGGCAGGCTGTCTGTTATTTTTAGTGAACGTCTCTCCCAGAAAGCACCTCCTCTCTTCTAAATTTTTTCCCTCTCCCAAAATCAAAAGAGCCCACAAAGCTCCTGTAATTCTCATACCCCAAGGAAAATACAGAGGATTACATATTGGTGGTGTCCCATTTGGGTTTTGATCGTGATCTAAGGAGATTTGAAGTGTTCGTGGCTGATCGAGAGGATTTCATGAAGAATTTGTGCCTTCAAGGGTTAATATCTTTTAAACATATTTTTCCTTCTCTGCAATTTATCTAAGTATATTGTAAATTATGATAAAATGCATATTTAGGGTTCTATATTTTCACGATTCTATGAAATTGAAAATTAGGACCGATCCTCGCTTCTACATCGGACCTCACAGTCCTTGAATTGGTATTAGAGCGATGTTTTGGTTCCCATTTTTTTTTTAATTTTCAAAATTAAAATACAGTTTGATGATGGGTTCTGTACATTTTATGAATTTATATTGATGAATGTATGTGGTATGTATGTTGTTGCAATTTTGGATCTTTTCGGGATTGGATTGTAAGTTTTATTGCTTTTATTTATAAATTGGTTGTAAGGGCCCATTGTTTTTAATTGCAATAGAGTCAATAAGGTGGGTTGTCGGTGTCATTCGTGTTGATTCCAATGAATTTCTTGAGAAAACAAGGCTAAAATCGGAGAAGAATCAGAGGAATTCGCCATTATACAGTAAGCAATTGTACAGCAATGTTGCAACGTTGTGCCCTAGCGTTTCAACACTGCCAAGAGATGGATAGAACAAATTTTCCGTAGCGTTGCAACGCTAGGACATAGCATTCCGAGGTCCAAAATGGAAGTTTCAAAAGGTTCAGTTCCTGGTTCGGTCGGTTCGCGTGTAGTTTGAGCGGTTCGTGCAGTTCAAAGGGCTGGTTCAACTGTTTTGACTAGTCAACTATTATTTTTAATGTAATAGTTAGTTTTCTAATCAATTAAATTAATATAAAAGTTATATTAATTTAACTAATTGTTAAAATCCAACCTCGGTCCAATTATTACTCTTTAAATTATGCATTTGATGTATGGTTTATTTTTATTAATTTATATGTCATAATGTATGTCATATAGTAAAATCTCACCATAGGTTATACATTTTTCATGCATCATGTATATTAGAAATGTTATAATATAGTTGCATGATTTAATTTTATAGCATGCTCATGCATCATATAAAATAAATGTTATAATATATGTTTGCATGCATTATAACATAGTCATGCATCATTTATATTATAAAGATTATATATATAGTTATGGATGTATGGATGTATATATGTTATTAATATTTTCATTACTTTAGTATATAATCGTTATGTATGATTAAGTAATGAAAATTAAAATTGAGATTGCATGTAGCATGACACTACTTTAGATAATTTTATAAATGTTATAATTTTACTAAGTACATCATAATATGCAATATTTGACTTTAATTTATTCATTTATTTTATAATTGTTATAATTAAATGAAATTAGAAATTAAAATCATTAATAAAGAATTGCATGCAAACTTAGGTTAAAATCATTTTTAAAATAGTTTAAAATATGATTCACATAGACCTAAGTTCACAATATTTCTAATATGATTAGAAATTAGTTTGATCTTTTTAATTAGTTTAATAGGATTAAATTGTTTTAATAAAAAATTAAAGTTGTAGCAAATGTATCTATAAGGGACCTTTGTCCACAACTAGTTCTATCTAGATTGGGGTATTTAAGTTGATGGAAATGGAAAAACCCACTTGGGAATTGACCTGGAAAGTAAATTAGATAGATTCGCTACAAGCATGCAATTGTTGATTAAAGTTTATTAAAATATTTAATAAACATTAATAAAAATTGTTTAACTATCCAAAGTAAGTGTTACTATTGGACAAACTTAAACAATTACTTAGTAAAAATAAGTAGCAATATTTTTCTAGGTTAATTAACCATAGGTAAAGAACTCAGTGAGTGAAAAATGGGTATATGATACTTCAATTTACTATCACGTTTCTCCCTCATAGTTCATACCATAAGACCTATACTCAACCTTAAGTCACCTTTGCTTGTGTCCCCCTATGGTGGTGTTTGTATAGGTCAATGCCAAGGTGAATTGAGAAAGTGTTTATAGTATGTGGCAGTGGGATACATGTAACACATCCCACGGTCTCTCTTATTAATTTTTAGTAAATTTTCATACTCGGCATCAAGGCACCTTTGCTTGTGTCCCTCTACAGATGGCATTTGCATAACTTTTTGCTCAAACAACATAAATGGATAGGGTTTCTTTAGTTTTTGCCCCAATCGGTTTTTCCTTACGGTTGGTTCATTGGGACAAAACTCTAGAACCTAAAATGAAGGGTTACACTTACCAAAAAAAAAAATGTTACTAGTTAACAATTTATAGACTGAACAATGGTGACTAATATTTACAGGAACCAAGAGTTGTTCTGTATATTGGTTGAGACTGTCTCATTTCAATGAAAGGGTACCTGATTGTAACGCTAAATTTTATATCTTTAACTTTAAGCATGTGGACAAATATGAATATGAATGAATGAACAAATATATGCGTGAAAGAGAATTTTATGTGATACTACATCTAAATATATGCGTTATTAATGCTATGCTCGTAGTATGTAATAACTTGTAGAAATACAAGTTATTTATATTGTTTTATTTAGATATTGAGGCCAAAAGAAAGGAAAGTTGCATCGATAGTATGAAAATTGGCTAAGAAATGCGAGAATTATAAATTATCGTCAATACACCCACTGACACCATTGCAATGGTAGAAAATAATATTTCAATTCTGTTTTACAAGAAATCAAGTCACCGCATGCGTTCATGGCTCAAAGATAAATTGAACAACGCATCTACATCGCATTGCGCCCGTCAATCAATAATGAAGAGACGATCAATGCAATGAAGCCGCATGCGACAATCGATCAAGAGCTTTGTGATCAACGCAACTTCAACCGCATGCGATAATAAAAAACAACATAACATACGGACAAACAATCGAAGATATAAAGAGCAATGCAATTGTGGCGAATTCTAACTTGTGTACAGCTGACTGTTGTGCATTACTGATGAGATTGATTGCGTAACAGAAGGAATATTCACTCTACCATTTCAGGAACTACCTTAACAATAAAGTGGGGACCACAATGCAAAGAGTCAAAGCTTCGCCTATAAATAGCTTCTGCAATTCCATTGAAAAACATACTTGATACGAGAGAAAAGTGCATATACTGATCAAAGAGAGAGACTGGTTGAGCGACTAATCAGAGTAGATTTAGGAAGAATTAAGAGACAAGGCCGAGAGGTGAGTCTCGGGCAAAGAATCCTTTTGATCCCCATCGTCGAAGCTCTATATGAAGGTCACCTCTATCAGACGAGCAAGCCTGAGAGGGAAGCTCTTCTGTACATCCATTCCACACGGCGGTAAGCAAAACCACCGTCAAAATCTGTGTCAAGACGTTGAACTCTTCTGTATTTGTTTCTATCTCTTTATCATCACTTGTATTCATCTTTATAGTCTATCATTCACACCATGTATCAGACGCTTAATCTTAGCATTGAATGTTATGATCATTTCCATTAGCATTTCTCTGTCTATTTCCATTCACCCATAATTCATTTTCTCGATGACATTTTCTTAATCCCATGGGTAATTAGCAAGAATTATTCAAGTAAATTAATTTGGTTAAGGAAATAATTAAGTTTAGTCAAGGCATGCTAGACGACATCTTCATCTGCGAGAGCAAAAGTGAAGATGCTATTCCGCCTATCGAGAAAGGGTTGGAAGAATGCGTTAACTAAAGCGAGAAGTACTTTCAGAGATGGAAGTAACCTTGCGTTCACCATGTTCATTCCTATTCCACCATAGAGATATGGGAACGTGGCCGATCACCGAGAGGTGTACGCCAAAGGAAAGCGGAACCTTAGTTACATCTTTAACGCAATTAACAAACTTGCGACGTTTATACTAATTATTCTTTCTCCTTCCGATTCATCCATAAAGAATTGCCATCGCATACCACGATCCTTTGTATCAATTTCACAGTCAGTCTCGAACTCAGTATCATGTATATCATATATCTTGTATCTTGTATCACATTAGCTTAGGTTTATTTTCATTGCAATTTAGTTTATTAACGTAACTTTATTTTACTGCAATTTAAATCCATGTATAAACCCAATTCTTATTAATTGTAAAAATCAATCGCTGTATCACAGTAACACATTAACGAAAACAATCCCTGTGTTAACAACGCATATATCGACAAGAATATAGTTAACAACGCATTACTCTGACGGCTTATGAGTACTGGAGTGATCCAGAAATTCTAAGCTGACCTAGAGATCAAATTACTCTAAGAAACTTGCATTGTAATTATACTTGGTTTCAGCGCAAGGAAACTTGTGACAACGCATTACTCCATAGCATACTACAAGCATATAAACAATGCATATTTCTAGAAGTACTATCGCATAAAATGTGATTGATCAATAACATAGCATAAGATTACATTTAGCGTTACAAGTTTATGGCAACATGAGCTTGTAGCACATCATCATGCATGCACACCATACGATCAATTTCAAGTCATTAAGTTTATGGCACCGTTGCCGAGGATTGGTAATGGTTAGTGTTGAGTACATTTGTGATATTTTGCAGGACAGATCTTTTTGTACTGGCTGTTTATCGTGGAGAGCAGTTTGACGGCTTATGAGTACTGTAGTGATCCAGAAATTCTAAGTTGACCCAGAGATCAGGTATATCTTTCGCGTAAGAGCACATCAGAACCGAATTAAGTGGAGAGGAAACATGGCTAATAATAACGAGGCACCTAAAGGGAATCAAAGGGAAAATTGGCCAGAGTAAGACCCTGTATTTCTTGCTGCTAACCGCAACATCCCAATGAGAAACTATGTGACGCCAAATTTTTATAACTTTTCGCCTTGAATTTCAAGACCCACGGTTGAGGAGAATGCAAGCTTTGAGATAAGGCCGATTATGCTGCAAATGATCCAAAATGCGGGGCAATTTGGAGGTTTACAAGGAGAAGACCCGCATGCTCATTTAACGAGCTTTGTAGACATGTGCAGCGCATTCTCCATACCTAGTGTGACTCCAAAAAAACATAGATTCTATCTTTTCCTGTATACACTGCGGGATGAGGCAAAGAGGTGGGCTCAGTCACTGGAGCCAGATGAAATCAGCGCATGGGAACAGTTGGTTGAAAGGTTCATGAACAGATTCTTCCCTCTAGCCGTCAACGCAAGGAGATGGAGGAATGTGTTGAATTTCGAACAGAAGGGTTATGAAACTTTGAGCACCGCCTAGTTGCGATTCAGACAATTAGTGAAGAGCTGTTCGTATATCGGGATTCTCGATTGCATTCTGATGGAGACTTTTTACAATGGCTTGGATCAACCAACGCAAGCAGTTGTTGATTGATAACTTGTAGAAATACAAGTTATTTATGCCACCTTATCTAGATATTGCAGCCAAAAGATAGTAAATATGCACCTATTGTATGAAAATTAGCCTAATATTACAATAATTATAAATGTTCGCAATTACACCCACTAACACCATAAAGATGGAAGACAAGCCAAATTTTACTCTGTTTTGCAAGAGACCAAGTCACCGCTTGCGCTCAAGGCTCACAAGAAACTGATTAACCCATCTCTGTCACATTGCACCCGTCAATCAACAATGAAGAGACGATTACCGCAATGATGGTGCAATGCGACAGTCGATCCAGAGCTGTGTTTCAACCGCATGCGGTAATAAAAACAACACCGCATGCGAACCCATGATCGAAAGAGGCAGCTGAGCAAGACAAAAACGGAGGATTGAGACACGTGTACAACTAACGATTGTGCAAAATTGATGGTTCGATTGCATAACAGGAGGAATAATATCCCTCCATCTTCGGAATTTCCATAACAATCAGTAGGGACCACAAGGCTGGAGTCAAAGACCTGCACCTATAAATACCCCATAGATTTCAGAGAAAACAAGGCTACTTGATACGGGGTAAGTGCTGCAAAAATGTTGAGAGAAAAGGCTGAGCTCAGTGCATAAGTGAAGAAATACGGGAAGAAGACGAGATAAGGCCGAGAGGTGAATCTCAGATCTAATCTGCCAAACATCCGATTGAAAGCTCTGTTCAAAGATCCCTACTACCTGTGGAGCAAGACTGAGAGGGAAGCTCTTCCTACCATCAAATCCATCCTATCCAGCAAGCAGATCTCCATCAAATTAGTGCCAAGATAGTGGCACTTGTTTGTATCTGTTCTATCTCTTTCATCGTTGTATTTCACTGTTTCTTTACCTCTTCATTTACACCATGTATCAAACGCTTAATAGAGATATTAAATGTTTCGATAACTTTCATTTACCAATTTCTGTCTATTTCTGTTCACCCGTCAATCACTTTCTTCATGATGTCTTCTTAATTCCCTGATAAGCAATATGAATTAATCAAGTACTTAATTTGTGTTAAAGATATAAAATGCGTTTAGCTAAGGCATGCTAGGCGACATCTTCACCTGTGAGAGCAGAAGTGAAGACGCCATTCCGACCTATCGAGAGAAGGTGCGTTAACTAAAGCGAGTAGTACTTCCAGACATGGAAGCAACCTTGCGTTCATTACGTTAGTCTCTGTTTCACCACAGACATATGAGAGTGCGGTCGATCACTGAAAGGTGTATGCCAAGAGAATAGCGGAAAAACATTTGTAGCTTCAACGCAATCGAGAACTTACGTTGTTATATTCATTGTCTTTGTCTTTCTATTATGTTCATAAGACTTGTCGCCGCATTCCATGTTCTTTGGATAACTTTCACAGCCAGCTTGACCCCAGCTTCTTGTAACATGAAGCTTGTATCTTGTATCATCTAGCTTAGGTTTATTGTACTTTTTATTTTATTATCACACCTTTACTGCTTTACTCTTCTTTATTACAATTTATATACCTGTACAAACCAAACTTTTAAAGATTGAAAACCTGGTCGCATATATCATGAACATACCACAATAACCTAAATCAGTCCTCGTGTTCGACCACGGATCACACTGAGAAACTTGCAGTGGAATTACACTTGGTTCTATCGTAAGGAAACTTGTGACAACACATGGCATACTACGTGAACATCCATAATTAACGCATATCTAGCGGTAGTATCGCATCATTTCGAGCATAGAACATCATCAATCATACATCTTAGTGTTAGCGTATATAAAGCGATCAATAAGTTTATGGCGCCGTTGTCGGGGACTTGGTTAACAATTAGTGTTGAATATTTTTATGTTATGTGCAGGACTGATCTCTTTGTACTGACTGTTCAACGCGGAGAGCAGTCTGACGGCTTATTAGTGCTGGAGTGATCTGGTAATTCTAAGCGGACCTAGAGATCAAGTGTATTCTTCGCACAGAGTTCACCAAGGCTAAATTAATTGGTGAAGAAGTATGGCTGATGAGAATGTGGCACTTGCTGGAAACCAGAGGGGAGATTTACTAGTGCAAGATATCGTTTTTCTTGCTGCTGACCAGAACATCCCTATGAGGGAATATGCGGCGCCAGATTTCTATAATTTTTCACCAGGAATTTCAAGACCAGTAGTCAAGGGGAATGCAAGCTTTGAAATAAAACCTATTATGCTACAAATGATTCAGAATGTTGGGCAATTTGGAGGATTACAGGGAGAAGACCCACATGCTCATTTGACAAATTTTTTAGGCATATGTAGTGCATTCTCCGTGCCTGGTGTAACTCAAGAAAGTCTTAAACTATACCTATTCCCATACACATTGCGGGATGAAGCAAAAAGGTGGGCCCAAGCATTAGAGCCAAACGAAATTAATGGATGGGAGCAGTTGGTTGATAGGTTCATGAACAGATTCTTCCCTTCCTTTGTCAACGCAAGGAGGCGGAGGGAAGTTTTGAATTTCGAACAAAAGGGTTATGAAACCTTGAGCACCGCCTGGGTGCGATTCTAACAGTTAGTGAAGAAATGTCCGCATATCGGGATTCCTGATGTATTTTGATGGAAACCTTTTACAATGGTCTCGACCAATCAACGCAAGCAGTTGTCGATGTCTCCGCAGAAGGAGGATTAATGAATAAGTCATATATGGAAGCGAAGAACATATTGGATCGCATCTCACGACATTCTGGCGAGTGGATTGATACTGGGCTTGAGATAAGAGGTTAGGAGCAAGAAAGAGTAGAAAGGGCTGATGTGCCAATGGACACAATGAGCGCATTGGTCGAACAAATGACCACAATGACCTCGCTCCTCCAGATGGTGGCTAATCAGCAAAGAACTCTCACTCAAGGTACAGCGCAGGTTAATACGGTGACTCATGGGACCACAATGGATTGCACTCAATGGGGAGAGGTACATCCGGTAGACGTCTGCCCATGGAATCAACAACCCGTATATACTATTTATGATAAATCTTTGGGCAACAACCATAACCCTGGTTGGTGGGGTCACCCACTTTTTGGTCTGGATGAGAATCTCAATCAGAAAGGCCGTAGTTTTTATCAATTCAGCTATCAAGAGGATTAAGGAAACACTCTGGTCTTCACTAATCCGGATTGCAACCCATGTAATTCGCAAGGTACACTACTTTGTGACCAACTGTTCGCATATGATACCTCTTACAATACCTCATCTCTGGAGACATCATTAAAACATTACATTGAAAAGAACGAGGCAATGAGACAATCGCAAGCTAATTCTCTTAAAGAATTAGAAAATCAGATAGATCAGCTTGTGAGGGAATTAAAGAAGAAAGCGCCTGGTACGCAGCATGGAAACTTAGGAGTGCCGGGGCCAAAAGGAAAAGAAAATGTCATGCAGTGACATTGAGGAGTGGCAGAACGATAGCTCCTACTATGCCAAAAGTATCAGATGCGGTAACAAAAGTACCAACAAATTTGACTATTGATGATGACCAGTTACTTAATAACGAAAGCAGCACCAGTTCAAAAGTAAGACCATCTACAAAAGATGAAGCTCTTCAAGACATGAATTCTCAATCAACACAACCTCCAGCCAATGACACACAGCAAGTACAGGACCTCACCCAACAGCAAAGTAAACAAGAAACACGGCAGGGTCCTCCACCTTTCCCGTCCAGGCTGAAAAAGAAAGACGATAGCAAGCAATGTCAGAGGTTTCTGGACATTCTCCAACATCTACACATTAATATTTCCCTGATAGAAGCATTAGAGCAGATGCCGAGTTATGTGAAATTTCTCAAGGATATTCTCGCCAACAAGAGAAAGATTAGGGAAAATGAAATAGTTGCACTAACATATGAGTGTAGCGCTCTGTTTCAAAATACTCTCCCTACTAAAATGAAGAACCCTGGGACTTTTACATTGCCCTAAACCATAGGAGGGAAGATGGTCGGAAACGCACTGTGTGATTTAGAAGTAAGCATAAACTTAATGCCCTTGTCAATTTTTAAAAAGTTGGACATCGCCAAAGCAAGGCCAACCACGATCACATTACAGCTAGCCGATAAATCGATAAAGCTTCCTGAGGGCAAAATAGAAGATGTTCTCGTGCAAGTGGACAAGTTTATCTTCCAAGAAGACTTTGTCATATTGGATTATGAGGCCGATAGAGAGATTCCTATCATCCTGAGATGCCCATTTCTTGCCATAGGGTGAGCATTAATCGATGTGCAGAAAGGAGAATTGACCATCCGGGTCGATGATCAAGAAGTAAAATTCAACGTACTCAATGCGTTGAAGTACCCAGGAGATATAGAGAACTGCCAATATATCGAGGACTTCCAGGGAGAACAGTGGCACGAACCCTTGAAGGAAATGAAGGAGGAGGATTTTGAAGTTTGCGCAATGTTGGAGGAGGACTGCGTCGCAATTCATGCTGAATCTAATTTTGAACCGCTCAAGTTATCTGAACGGACATCGTAGTGCATTAAGCCATCTTTAGAAGAGCCACCTGTGTTAGAGTTAAAGTTGTTGCCAGTACACCTAAAGTATGCTTACTTAGGAAGTAACGACACGTTACCGGTTATCATTTCTGCATCACTGAGTAAGGAGACAGAAGATGCTCTCATACGGATCTTAAGAAATAACGCAAAAGCATTAGGATGGACCTTGGCAGACATTCGAGGAATCAGTCCCTTGTATTGTATACATAAGATCTGCCTGGAAGAAGGAAAGAATGGATTAGTAGAAAGGCAACGCCGCTTGACCCTTGCCATGAAGAAGGTTGTAAAGAAAAAAATAGTAAAGTGGTTGGACGCATGTGTCATCTACCCGATATCTGATAGCAGCTAGGTGAGCCCAGTGCAATGTGTTCCGAAGAAAGGGGGGATGACAGTCATCACTAATGACAAGAATGAATTGGTTCCCACAAGGACAACTACAGGGTGGAGAATCTGCATGGATTATCATAAGCTGAATTTGGCCACTAACAAGGACCACTTTCCACTCTCATTCATTGATTAGATGATAGATAGGCTTGCGGGGAATGAATTTTTCTGCTTTCTTGATGGTTATTCAAGGTATAACCAAATAGCAATTGCATAGGAGGACCAAGACAAGACAATCTTCACGTGCCCATTTGGTACGTTTGCATTCCGACGCATGCCATTTGGACTCTGTAAAGCACCAGGCACTTTTCAACGATGCATGATGGCAATATTCTCAGATTACTTGAAGGAGTCAGTCGAGGTATTCATGGATGATTTCTCAGTCTTTGGCAGTAATTATGACTCTTTTTTATCTAACCTTGAAAAAGTTCTGAAGAGATGCATGGCAACAAATCTTGTTTTGAACTGGGAAAATGCCACTTAATGGTGGAAGAAGGAATAGTTCTCGGTCACAAAATCTCCAAGGCAGGATTGGAAGTTGATCAGGCTAAAATCGATGCAATTTCTAAATTACCCCCACCTGTGAACGTAAAAACACTTAGGAGCTTTCTGGGACATGTGGGGTTTTATAGAAGATTTATTCGCAATTTCTCCCAGATCGCAAGACCCCTAAGTGCACTTCTTGAAGCTGACCGCGAGTATAATTTTAATGACGCCTACACCAAAGCATTTAACATTTTGAAAGATGCACTCATCTCTGTACCCATTTTGATTGCGACCGATTGGACGCAACCATTCGCACTGATGTGCGATGCCAGTGGATATATTGTGGGCGCAATTTTGAGTCAACACAAGGATAAGGTGTTGCATCCTATTTATTATGCAAGCAAAACACTGAACGATGCGCATGAGAACTATAAGACCACAAAAAAGGAAAAGCTCGCAGTGGTATTTGCACTGGAGAAGTTCCGACAGTACTTAATTAGAACGAACGTGGTGGTGTATACGAATCACTCTGTGATTAAGTATTTAATGATGAAGAAGGATGCAAAACCGAGGCTGATACGGTGGGTGTTGCTCCTGCAAGAGTTTGGCCTAGAAATCAAAGACCAAAAGGGCACCGAGAACCAAGTCGCAGATCATTTGTCAAGATTGAAAAATTGCGAGGTTCAAGGGACAGAACAAGATATTAAGTTAAGATTCCCCGATGAGCTACTGATGGCAGTAGACATTGATGTTCCCTGGTATGCAGACATACTAAACTTTAGAGTTTGTGGTCAACTACCGGATGATTATACATACCAGTAGAAAAAGAAGCTAAGACATGACGCCAAATTTTATTTCTGGGACGATCCCTTTCTATATCGACAAGGACCTAATCATATAATACGTTGATGTGTTCCTAAGCATGAAGCCAAGCACATTTTAGAGCTTTGTCATGAGTCCCCATATGGAGGACATTTTGGGGGACAAAGGACCGCAACAAAAGTCTTACAGTGCGGCTACTTTTGGCCAACACTGTTTAAGGATACCCATGCCCATGTTGTGCAATGTGACAGGTGTCAAAGGACGGGGAATATGTCTAAAAGAAATGAAATGCGATTGACGTCAATCTTAGAAGTTTAATTATTTGACGTTTGGGGAATTGACTTCATGGTTTCCACCATCAGAAGGTCATCAATATATTCTGGTTGCGGTTGATTATGTATCGAAATGGGTTGAGGCCATCGCATGTGCCAAGAATGACGCGGCCACTGTGGCAAAGTTTCTGAAGAAGAACATTTTTGCTCGATATGGGATGCCTCAGGCCTTAATCAGTGATGAGAGCTCTCACTTTATCAACCTCATAATTGCCAACCTGTTAACTAAATTCAACGTCAGCCATCAAGTTGTAACTGTTTATCACCCGCAGACTAATGGGCAGGTAGAGATTTCTAACAGAGAGTGATCAAAACTATCTTGGAAAAGGTAGTCAATACTGCTAGGAGGGATTGGTCATCCAAGCTTGATGAAGCACTATGGGCTTATAGGACCGCCTACAAATTACCAATTGGCATATCTCCGTATGCCTTGGTCTTTGGAAAATCTTGTCATCTACCGCTTGAGTTGGAACATAATGCGATGTGGGCATGCAAGAAGCTGAAGTTTGATTTAGCCAGTGCGATGAAAGTCTGGAAGCTGCAATTGAATCAATTAGTCGAATGGCGAAGGGATGCCTATGAAAATGTTAATAAATACAAGGAGAAAATAAAGAAATGGCATGATGACCGCATAAACGACCGGACATTCACCGAAGGTCAGCAGGTATTATTATTCAACGCGCGTTTGCGATTGTTTCTAGGAAAGTTGAAGTCTCGTTGGTCTAGGCCATTCCGAATCAAGACAATCTTTCCTCACGGCGCAGTGGAACTAACAACTTTAGACGATAGCAGCGCATTCAAAGTCAATGGTCAGCGGATCAAGCCCTACTATGGATGCGACTTCGATCGACGCATGGACACCATTGACTTGGGCAAGCAGGATTAAACCGCTTGCAGGGAAAGCAATTGCGGTAACTCTAAGATCTTCTTTCAATCGACCTCCCTATCTATGTTTACTTGCTTTCTTTACAGCTTTCTTTTACCCTTTTCTAAATTCCATCAATTACTATCTAGTAGAATCAGTCTTTAATGTTTTTATATTTCCTTCCAATTTAATTTCGCATGTATCTCCATATCTTAAATTTAGTAGCACCGGTCATATAATTCTTGTGAATGATCGGATAAATCACCGCAAGGTCTTTTCGACTGGCATTTTTGATGAATTAAGAAGAAAGGAAAGTAAACTATGAGAGGATGGGTGTAGTAAGTAAGCGACATTATGCATCCAGTACACCAAAATGCATTGCGGTGAGGGGTATGTTGCGCACGTATATGTCTTTTGCCCGTCCTTAGTTAAATGCACCATGTTGAGGTAGCCTCCAGAAATGTATTTAGTTAAGGGGTGTGTTGCAGAGATGTATGCGTGTTGCCCCTCCTCGGCAAAAATGTATCTGCGTTTATTGGAAGTATGGTGTGAATTCTGAATCATGCACCCTTCTGAATCAAATTTGTAAAGTAATCAAATTCTTTGACTCTTGTACAGCCAATAGAAAATTTTTGTAATGCGTTCATTTGTAATTTATTTGTATACTTTGTTAATAGTCAATACAATCAGAGTATATATTCATTCAACTTTTTGCCTGTGCCTCTTTCTTTATTTTCCTTTGCTAATTTTTGTGACGTTCTAAATCTCTTATTTTTACGATCTTCATTGCGTTGCTAAGATGTATTATATGTTTATACTTAGAAATATTTCCCATACTTAGTAAATTCTAAATAACACTTACTTAATTCTTAGTTTAGTAGTACTTTACCTTTTACCTTTCAAAGTTCTGCTCGAACCTTCTTTTTCAAATTTTCTTCTAAGTGTTTGTCTAGTCTCTCTAAACAACGCAATGAGGACCTTGCTCATCTTTAAATTTGGGGGTGGGGAAGGTCTGAGCAGATGAGATCAAGATTATGCTGTATTTAAGAAAATGTGTCCATTTTCATTTAGATTTTTTTTTTTTTTTTTTTTTTTTTTTTTGCGAAACTCTAATGTCAACGCAAGGGAAAACCTCAAAACTGTCCCAACCTGATAACAGTTTAGTTGTGAAAGGAGCTTGCTCGTAGTTGGATATTCGTATGACACCTGTAGAAGCAAGCCAAAACGAAGTTGGGTTTCCAAGAACAACATAGTATGAAAAAAAAAAAAGAAACAAAGAAAGAAACAAAAACAAAAATAAAAGAATGCAAGAGACAACTCCTTTGATCCTCATGAGTTGAATTTGAAATAGGCACACAAACGTAGTTGGATGTCCGCATGACACCCGTGGGGATAAGCCAAAACGAAGAGTGTAACCATGACCAATAGACTCTAAATAAAGAAATGACGCAAATTTTTGCTCACCGCATGTAGATACATCGAGTTGATTTGACAAAGAAGAGATAGACATTCTATTTTGAAAACTAGAAAATCATCTTTGAGCAGAATTTTGTCATATAAAGAATAAAATAGAGCTTGCTAAGAATTAGCAGGGATAGAAGGAAATTGCGATGTGAAGTAATGTGCCTAAGTGTAACATTTGGAGCAACCAATCATCGCAAAAATAGAGGATAGGAATTGAGCATGATTGCCTTAGTAGAAGATATTCTTGAGGACAAGCATATATCTAAATTTAGGGGTGTGATAAATTGTAGAAATACAAGTTATTTATGCCACCTTATCTAGATATTGCAGCCAAAAGTTAGTAAATATGCACCTATTGTATAAAAATTAGCCTAGTATTACAATAATTATAAATGTTTGCAATTACACCCACTAACACCATAAAGATGGAAGATAAGCCGAATTTTACTCTGTTTTGCAGGAGACCAAGTCACCGCTTGCGCTCAAGGCTCACAAGAAACTGATCAACCCATCTCTGTCACATTGCACCCGTCAATCAACAATAAAGAGACGATTACCACAATGATGGTGCAATGCGACGGTCGATCCAGAGCTGTGTTTCAACCGCATGCGGTAATAAAAACAACACCGCATGCGAACCCATGATCGAAAGAGGCAGTTGAGCAAGGCAAAAGCAGAGGATTGAAACACGTGTACAACTAACGGTTCTGCAAAATTGATGGTTCGATTGCATAACAGGAGGAATAATATCCCTTCATCTTCGAAATTGCCATAACAATCAGTAGGGACCACAAGGCTGGAGTCAAAGACCTGCACCTATAAATATCCCATAGATTTCAGAGAAAACAAGGCTACTTGATACGAGGTAAGTGCTGCAAAAATGTTGAGAGAAAAGGCTAAGCTCAACGCATAAGTGAAGAAATACGGGAAGAAGATGAGATAAGGCCGAGAGGTGAATCTCAGATCTAATCTGCCAAACATCCGATTGAAAGCTCTGTTCAAAGATCCCTACTACCTGTGGAGCAAGACTGAGAGGGAAGCTCTTCCTACCATCAAATCCATCCTATCCAGCAAGCAGATCTCCATCAAATTAGTGCCAAGATAGTAGCACTTGTTTGTATCTGTTCTATCTCTTTCATCGTTGTATTTCACTGTTTCTTTACCTCTTCATTCACACCATGTATCAAACGCTTAATAGAGATATTAAATGGTTCGATAGCTTTCATTTACCATTTTCTGTCTATTTATGTTCTCCTGTCAATCACTTTCTTCATGATGTCTTCTTAATTCCCTGATAAGCAATATGAATTAATCAAGTATTTAATCTGTGTTAAAGATATAAAATGCATTTAGCTAAGGCATGCTAGACGACATCTTCACCTGTGAGAGTAGAAGTGAAGATGCCATTCCGACCTATCGAGAGAAGGTTAGAAGAATGCGTTAACTAAAGCGAGTAGTACTTCCAGACATGGAAGCAACCTTGCGTTCATTACGTTAGTCTCTGTTTCACCACAGACATGTGGGAGCGCGGCCGATCACTGAAAGGTGTACGCCAAGAGAAGAGCGGAACAACATTTGTAGCTTCAACGCAATTGAGAACTTACGTTGATATATTCTTTGTCTTTATCTTTCTATTATGTTCATAAGACTTGCCGCCGCATTCCACGTTCTTTGCATAACTTTCACAACCAGCTTGACCCCAGCTTCTTGTAACATGAAGTCTGTATCTTGTATCATCTAGCTTAGGTTTATTGTATTTTTATTTTACACCTTTACTGCTTTACTCTTTTTTATTGCAATTTATATACCTGTACAAACCAAACTTTTAAAGATTGAAAACTTGGTTGCATATATCATGAACATACCACAATAACCTAAATCAGTCCTCGTGTTCAACCTCGGATCACACCGAGAAACTTGCGGAGGAATTACACTTGGTTCCATCGTAAGGAAACTTGTGACAATGCATGGCATACTATGTGAACATCCATAATTAATGCATATCTAGCAGTAGTATCTCATCATTTCGAGCATAGAACATCATCAATCATACATTTCAGTGTTAGCATATATAAAGCGATCAACACTGATGCCTCTGCAGCAGGAGGATTAATGCACAAATCGTATACAGAAGCAATGAGCATCTTAGATCGCATTTCGCAAAATTCAGATGAATGGTTAGACACCAGGTTTGAGGAAAGAGATTTGGAGCAAGAGAGAACAGAAGGTGCCATTGTACAAATTGTTACAATGAACACCCTGGTAGACCAGATGACCACAATGACCTTGCTCCTTCAGACTATGGCTATTCGGCAAGGACATCTCTCTCAAGGATCAACGCAAGTCAATGCGTTGACTCATGTGACCGCAATGAATTGCGTTCAATATGGAGAAGGACATTCAGCAGAAGTCTACTCGTGGAATCAGCAATCTGTATACTCAGTCTACAATGAACCGTTCGGAAACACTTACAACCCTGGTTGGCAGAATCATCCAACTTTTAGTTGGGATGAGAATCACAACCAGGGGAGCCAAAGTGATCATCAGAACAGTTATCAGGGAAATCGAGGCAACCCTTCGGTCTTCATTAATCAGGAACACAGTTCAGGTAATCTTCAAAGTATACAACCCTATGACCAACCGTTCTTTTTTGACACCTTTTGTAGCACCTCGTCTCTGGAAACATTGTTGAAACATTATATCGAGAAGAGCGAGGCAATAAGGCAATCGCAAGCTTTCTCCCTTAGAGGGCTGGAGGAGTAGGTTGAACAGCTTGTGGTTGAACTTAAGAATAAAATGCCTGGTACGCTGCCCAGCAGTTCGAAAGCATCGGGGCCACACGGTAAAGAGCAATGTCAAGCAGTGGCATTAAGAAGTGGCAAGACAACAGCCCCTATGCCACCTGTACCAAATTAAATAATAAGACCAGTAGACTTAACCACCAATGATGACCAATCGACCATTAATGACGGAATCACCAGTTCAGAAGTAAGCACATCTACAAGGGATGAATCTCAGCAAGACGTAAATTCAAAATCAACGCAACCTCCATTTACTAAAACACAGCAAGCACAAGACCTGAATGAACAGCTAGCTGCACAGGAAGTATAGTGGGATCCTTCACCTTTCCCATCCAGGCTGAAGAAGAAAGATAATAATAAGCAATTTCAGAGCTTCCTGGATGTTCTCCGACAACTACACATCAATATTCCCTTAATAGAAGCTCTAGAACTGATGTCAAGCTATGTGAAATTCCTCAAGAAAGATTGGGGTAAATGAAACAGTTGCGTTAACATATGAATGTAGTGTGCTGTTTCAAAACAACATCCCCACCAAAATGAAAGATCCTGGGAGTTTCACATTGCTCTGCTCAATAAGAGGGAAGAAGGTCGGAAATGCGCTGTGTGATTTAGGGGGAGTATAAACATAATGCCCTTGTTGATCTTCAAGAAGCTAAATATCAGCAACGCAAGACCAACCACAATTACATTGCAGTTGGCCGATAAATCGATAACGCATCCCGAAGGCAAGATAGAGGATGTACTTGTGCAAGTAGATAAGTTCATCCTCCCTTGTGACTTTATCATATTAGATTATGAAGCTGACATAGAGATGCCTATCATATTGGGTCGCCCATTTCTTGCAACAGAGCGAGCACTGATCCATGTATAGAAGGGAGAACTTACCATCAGGGTAGACGATCAGCAAGTTAAATTCAACGTTCTCAATGCGTTGAAATACCCGAGTGATATGGAGAATTGTCAATATGTCGAGGAATTGCAGGAAGAACCTTCACACGAACCCTTAGAAGAGTTCGAGGAAGAAGATTTTGGAATCGGCGCAATGTGGAAGGAGAATTGTGCCGCAATTGAAATTGAATCAAATTTTGAAAGGATCAAGTTATCTTAACGAACAACGCACTAAGCCATCCTTAGAAGAACCACCAGTGCTAGAGTTGAAGTCGTTGCCTGTGCACCTCAAATATGCTTATTTAGGAGTCAATAACACATTACCGATTGATAACTTGTAGAAATACAAGTTATTTATGTTGCCGTATTCAGATATTGTGGCCAAAAGAGAAGGAATATGCGTCGATTGTATGAAAATTAGCTCAGAAATACAATAAATATAAATTAACGGAATTACACCCACTAACATAATTAAGATGGTAGAAGAGGATATTTTAACTTTATTTTGCAGGAAACCAAGTCACTGCTTGCGATCAAGGCTCAATGAGAAACTGAACAATGCATTTTTGTCACATTGCGTCCATCAATCAACAATGAAGAAACGATTAATGCAATGACGACGCAATGCGACAGTCGATCCCGAACTGAATTTCAACTGCATGCGGTAATAAAAACAACACCGCATGCGAGCAACCGATCGAAAGATGCAGCTGAGCAATGCAAACGCGGAGGATTGTGACACGTGTACAACTAACCGTTGTGTAGATTTGATGGTCAGATTGCATAACAGAAGGAATATTTATTCTTCCATCTTCGGAATTTCCATAACAAGAAGTGGGGTCCACAAGCCAAGAGTCAATGCTTTTCACCTATAAATACCCCCATAGAATTTAGAGAAGATATACTTGATACGAGGGCTAATTGATGCTAGATTATTGAGAGAGAGGTTGAGCTGAGTACTGATCGGAAGAAATCCAGGAAGAGAAGAGACAAGGTCGAGAGGTGAGTCTCAGTGCGATTCTACTAGATCCCCGTCGTGAAGCTTTGTGCTTAGATCCCTACTACCGGTTGAGCAAGCCTGAGAGGGAAGCTCATCCTTCCGCACGATCCATCCATGCTGGCAAGAAAATTTCCATCCAAATCCGTGCCAAGACGTTGGCGTTTATTTGTATTTGTTTTTAACTCTATTTCATCAATTGTATTTCATTCTCTTAATCTCTTAATTCACAAATCATGTATCAGACGCAAAATAGTTTTATTGAATGTCTCGATCACTTTCATTTCCTCTTTTCTGTCTATTTCCGTTCCTCTATTAATCATTTTCTCCATGAAGTTTCCTTAATACCTTGGTCATTAATATGGATTAAAAAAGTAACTTAATCTTTGCTAAAGAGATAAATGCGTTTAGCTAAGGCATGTTAGACGGCATCTTCACCTGTGAGAGCAGAAGTGAAGATGTCATTCTAATCTATCGAGAGAATATTAGAAGAATGCGTTGACTGAAGCGAGTAGTACTTCCAGAGATGGAAGCAACCTTGTGTTCATTAGGTTCATCCCTGTTTCATCATAGAGATGTGGGAACGCAGCCGATCACCGAGAGGTGTACGCAGAGGGAAAAGCGGAACCATACTTATATCTTTAACGCAATTAAGGAACTTGTGATGTTTGTAATAATTCTCTTCTCTATTTCTGCTTCACACATAAGACGTGTCACCGCATTGCAGGATCTGTGAATCTTCACAGTCAGCC
Organism: Benincasa hispida; assembly: GCF_027475165.1. Taxonomy (NCBI): domain Eukaryota; kingdom Viridiplantae; phylum Streptophyta; class Magnoliopsida; order Cucurbitales; family Cucurbitaceae; genus Benincasa; species Benincasa hispida. The sequence continues at coordinate 56,044,034 of NC_143482.1, forward strand.
TTGACCTCAGTATCTTGTATCATCTTAGCTTAGATTTCCTTTATCGCAATTTACTTTAACGCAATTTATATTATTATCGCATTTTTACCGCTTTACTTTACTTTATCGCATGTTTAATTACTTGTACACAAAACTCTTTTATAAACTGAAAAACCCCTGGTCGCATATATCACAAATATAACGCAATAACCTCAAACAGTCCCTGTGTTCGACCTCGGATCACATCGAGAAACTTGCGGTGAAATTATACTTGGTTTCAACGTGAGGAAACTTGTGACAATGCACAACATACTACAAGAACATTCATTAATAACGCATATCTAGAAGTAGTATCACATATCATCGTATAAAATCTATGTCATCAAGTTTATGGCACAAACTTGCATCATAATAAAATTTCGCGTTACACCAGTTATTATATCTGCTCGCTGAGTAAAAAGAAGGAGGATGCACTTATCCAAATCCTGAAAAATAATGCAAAAGCCTTGGGATGTACCTTGGCGAATATTCGGGGGATCAGTCCTTCGTATTGTATGCACAAGATTCATCTTGAGGAAGGGAAAACGAGATCTATAGAGCGACAATGTCGTTTGAACCCTACCATGAAGGAGGTTGTGAAGAAAGAAATAGTGAAGTGAATGTGTCATTCTGATCTATCGAGAGAAGGTCAGAAGAGTGCATTAACTAAAGCGAGTAATACTTCTAGACATGGAAGCAACCTTGCGTTCATTACGTTAGTCTCTATTTCACCACAGACATGTGGAAGCACGACCTATCAGTGAGAGGTGTACGCTAAGAGAAGAGCGGAACACTATTTGTACCTTCAATCCAATTAAGAACTTGCGTTGTTTGTATTATTTGTCTTTCTCTTTCTATTCTGTTCATAAGACTTGTCGCCACATCCCATTTCTTTGCATAACTTTCACAGCCAGCCTTAATCCCAGCAGCTTGTACATGAAGTCTGTATCTTGTATCATCTAGCTTAGGTTTACTATATTTTTATGTTTTTATCGCATCTTTACTGCTTTCCTTTATTTTATTGCAATTTATATACTTATACAAACTCATTTTTAAAGATTGAAAACCTGGTCGCATATATCATGAACATACCGCAATAACCTAAACCATTCCTCATGTTCGACCTCGGATCACACCGAGAAACTTGCGGTGAAATTACACATGTTCCATCGTAAGGAAACTTGTGACAACGCATGGCATACTACATGAACATCCATATTTAACGCATAACTAGAAGTAGTATCGCAACATTGTTAGCAATTTATATCATCAATCCAAACGCGTTACACTGAACTGGGAGAAATGCCACTTTATGGTTGAAGAAGGAATTATACTAGGTCACAAAATATCGAAGGCAGGATTGGAAGTTGATCAAGCGAAAATCAACGCAATTTCCAAGCTACCACCACCAGTAAATGTGAAAACACTTAGGAGTTTTCTGAACATGCAGGGTTTTATCGAAGAATTATCAGCAACTTTTCTCAGATCGCAAAACCTTTAAGTGCGCTCCTTGAGGCTGACCGTGAATATGACTTTGATGATGCGTGCACTGAAGCATTCCATACATTGAAAGATGCGTTCATCACCGCACCCATTTTGATTGTGTCGGATTGGACGCAACCGTTTGCATTGCTGTGTGATGCTAGCGGATATGCAGTGGGTGCAGTTTTGAGTTAGCGCAGGGACGAGGTATTGCATCCTATCTATTACGCTAGCAAAATGTTGAATGATGTGCAGGAGAATTATACAACCACGGAAAAAGAAATGCTCACGTTGGTATTTGTACTGGAGAAATTTCGACAGTACTTAATCAAAACAAACGTTGTGGTGTATACTGATCATTCTGCAATCAAATATCTTATGACTAAGAAGGATGCGAAACTGAGACTGATACGGTGGGTGTTTCTACTGTAAGAATTTGACCTAGAAATCAAGGACCGGAAGGGCACCAAGAACTAAGTCGTTGATCATTTGTCAAGATTAGAAATTTGCGAGGTTCAGGAGAAAGAAAAAGATATTGAAGAAAGATTCCCTGATGAGTTGCTGATGTCGGTATGCATTAATGTTCCCTGGTATGCGGACATTGTATACTTTTTCGTTTGCGGCCAAATACCAGAAGACTACACATATCAACAGAAGAAGAAGCTGAGACATGACGTCAAATTTTTTTCTGGGACGACCCTTTCTTGTATCGACTTGGACCTGATCATATTTTACGTTGAGCACATTTTAGAGCTTTGTCATGAGTCCCCTTATGGAGGACATTTTGGGGGGTAGCGGACTGCCGCAAAAGTTCTACAGAGTGGCTATTTCTGGCCAACACTATTCAAGGATGCCCATGCCCATGCTGTGCAGTGGTATAGATGTCAGAGAACGGGGAACATGTCTAAAAGAAATGAAATGCCTTTGACGTCAATCTTGGAGATTGAATTATTTGATGTATGGGGAATCGGCTTCATGGGCCCATTTTCATCGTTAGAAGGTCATGAATACATCCTGGTCACGATTGATTACGTATCGAAGTGGGTTGAGGCCATCGCATGTGCTAAGAATGATGCGGCCACGGTGGTGAAGTTTCTCAAGAAGAATATCTTTGCCCGATATGGAACGCCCTGGGCTTTAATCAGAGATGAAGGTTCTCATTTCATCAACCGCATAATGACCAACCTGTTGACTAAATTTAACGCAGCCATAGAGTTGCAACCGCTTATCATCCACAAACTAATGGGCAGGTAGAGATTTCTAACAGAGAGATCAAAACTATCTTGGAGAAGGTAGTCAGTAACTCCAGGAAGGATTGGTCACCCAAGCTCGACGAAGCGCTGTGGGCATATTGAACTGCCTTTAAAACTCCAATCGACATGTCCCCATATGCTCTGGTCTTCGACAAAGCTTGTCATCTGCCTCTCGTGTTACATAAGGCGATGTGGGCATGCAAGAAGATGAACTTTGATCTAGCAAGTGCGGGGAAAGTCCAAAAGTTGCAATTGAACCAACTGGTCGAGTGGCGAATGAATGCCTACGAAAATGCCAAGCTCTATAAGGAGAAAACCAAGAAATGGCATGATGACGGCATAAACAACCAGACATTTGTCGAAGGTCAACAGGTATTACTGTTTAACGCACGTTTGCGATTGTTTCTAAGGAAGTTGAAGTCCCGCTGGTCTGGACCATTCTGCATCAAGACATCTTTCCCCATGGCGCAGTGGAACTAACAACTGAAGACGGGAGCAACGCATTTAAAGTCAATGGTCGACGAATTAAGCCCTACCTTGGTGGTGATGTGGATCAACGCATGGAGACGATCGACTTAGGCAAGCAGGATTAACCACTTGTGGGGGATGCTATTGCGGTAACTATAAAAAACTTCTTCCAATCAGCATCCCTATATCTATGTTTAATTGCTTTCTTTACAGCTTTCATTTACTGCTTTCTAAATTGCATTATTTACTGCTTATTAGAATTAGCCTTTATTTCTTTATATATTTTCATGTCATGTTTGATTTCGTTAATTTGTATGCATTAGTGTTATTCTTAAAATTTTTATGAATGACTGAATAAAACAATGAACACCGCAAAGTCTTTTCGACTTGCGTTAGTGACAAATTAAAAAGGAAAAATAACAATTGGTATGCAACGCGATGATGGGTTCATTTTGTGATAACAAGATACACTTTGCGCCCATTATACCCAAATGCATTGCATTGAGGGGTGTGTTGCGCTCATATGTATCGTTTAATCCGTCCTTAGCAAAAATGCACTATGTTGAGGTAGTGTTGCACTGGTAAAAATATCGTGCGCCCATCCTCCAGAAATGCATTGAGTTAAGGGGTGTGTTGCGATGATACATGAGTTGTTGCCCGTCCTCTACACATATGCATTTGTGTTAATGAAAGCATGGTGTTAATTTTTAACAGTGCACCCGTTTGAATCAAATACAAAAGATAATTTCGTTCATTATTTTTCTATATATAGAAGCTAATTCTTTGATTTTTTGTACTTGCAAAAATTTTGTATTGCGTTATTGTAATTCCTTGTATACTTAGTTAATTTTTAATACAACTTAGTAGTAATTCTTTCCCTATGCCTTAGCCTCTTCTTTATCATCCTTTGTCATTATTTGCGATATTCTTGATCTTTTATTTTGCGTTATTCATTGTGCTGCCATGATGAGTTATATGCATACACTTAGTAGCATTTCCCACACTTTGTATTTTCTGTCTAACACTTAGTTAATTCGTGGCTATAGCACTATTTTACCTTTTATCCTTCAAAATTCTGCTCAAACTTTCTTTTCAAAATTTTGTCTAAGTGTTTGTCTATTTTTTCCAAACAACGCAATGAGAACCTTGCGCATCTCTAAATTTGGGGGTGGGGAAGGTCTGAGCAGGTGTGATCAAGTAGATGCAGTCATTAAGAAAAATACGTTCATTTCCATTATCAAAAACAAAAAAATAATCAAAAAAATAAAAATCAAAGTTGAGATTCAAGAGTTAAAGAGAATTTTATGTGATACTACATCTAAATATATGCTTATTAATGCTATGCTCGTAGTATGTATTTGAGTAATGCGTGTCACAAGTTTCCTTGTGCTGAAACCAAGTATAATTCCAAACAAGTTTCTCAGAATAATCCAAGGTCGAACACAAGGATTTTTTTCGTTAATGTGTCACTGATGTGGTATATGCGACAAGTTATTACAATTAATAAAGAATGTTGGTTCATACAAGAATGTAAATTGCGATGAAATAAAATTGCGTTGATAAAATAAAACCTAAACTTAGATGATACGAGATACAAGATACATGATACATGATACTGAGTTCGAGAACTGACTATGAATTTGAACAAAGAATCATGGGATGCGATGACAAGTCTTTACGAATGAATCATAAAGGGAAAAAGTAAATGGTAAAAACAACGCAAGTTTGTCAATTGCGTTAAAGATGCAACTAAGGTTCCGCTTTCCCTTGGCGTACACCTCTCGGTGATCGGTCGCGTTCCCATATCTCTATGGTGAAACAGGGATGAACGTGATGAACACAAGGTTATTTCCATCTCTGGAACTACTTCTTTTTAGTTAATGCATTCTTCCAACCCTTTCTCGATAGGCGGAATAACATCTTCACTTCTGCTCTCACGGGTGAAGATGCCATCGAGCATGCTTTAGCTAAACTTAATTATTTCTTTAACACAATTAACTCACTTGCTTAATTCTTTCTATTTACCCAGGGAATTAGGAAAACATCATGGAGAAAATGGATTATGGATGAATGGAAATAGACAGAGAGATGACAATGGTAATTATCATAACATTTAATACTATGATTAAGCGTCTGATGCATGGTGTGAATGAAAGATGAATGCAGATGATCAAAAAGATATTAGAAATAAATACAGAAGGAGTGTCAACGTCTTGACACAGATTTCAAACAGAGGTTTTACTTGCCGGCGTGTGGAAGTAACGGAGAGGAGAGCTTCCCTCTCAGGCTTAATCTTCTAGTAGAAATGACCTTCGCCTAGAGCTTCAACGGCAGGGATTGGAAGGATTCCTTGCTCGGAGACTCACCTCTCGGCCTTGTCTCATGATTATCCCGGATCTACTCTGGACAGTCGCTTCAGACCAATCTCTCTCTCAGAATCGATATATGCACGTCTCTATGTATTCATGTATATTTCTCAGTGAATTTGCAGAAGCTATTTATAGGTGAAGCTTGGCTCTTTGACTTCGTGGTCCCCACTTTATGGTTATGGTAGTTCCTGAAATGGCAGAGTGAATATTTCTTCTGTTACGCAATCAACCCATCAAAAATGCACAACTGAAAGCTGTACATTTGTCAGAATCCTCCGCAAATGCGTTGCTCTTTACATCTTCGATCGATCGCCCTTATGTGGTGTTGTTTTTTATTACCGCATGCGGTTGAATTTGCATTGATCGCTAAGCTCTTGATCGATTGTCGCATGCGCCGTCATTACGTTGATCATCTCTTCGTTCTCAATTGATGGACACAATACGACGTAGATGCGTTGTTTATTTTTATCTTTGAGCCATTAACACATGCAGTGATTGATTTCCTGCAAAACAGAAATTGAAACAGTCTATTCTACCATTGCAATGGTGTTGACGACATTTTATAATTTTCGCATTTCTTAGCCAATTTCTATACTATCACCGTAACTTTCCTTTCTTTTAGCTGCAATATCTAAATAAAATAGTATAAATAACTTGTATTTCTATAAGTTATCATTGATCACCCTACAGTGGCTTTTACCCTACCTCACTAAGACATCATTGCAAAATAGATGTCACATAGAGTGCATTAAATTATTTTTCTAAATTTGATTGGTTTTTTCTAAATGAGAAATGCATCAATTACTAATATAAATAAATTGTATGTTTCAACAATTTTATCGATATGACTTCTGCAACTCTTAATATACTCGCCACTGAAAAATTAACCGGCAATAATTATATCACATGGAAAAACAAAATATAGTTTTGATCATTGATGACTTACCGATCCGTCCTAGTGAAGGAATGTCCTCCAGTCCCAACTAAAAATGCCACTCAAATGTTCAAGAGGCATATAAGCATTGGGTACGGGCAAATGAAAAGTCCCAAGCATATATCTTGGCAAGCTTTTTTGAAGTCTTGGTCAAGAAGCATGAACCCATGCTCACTACCCATGCGATCATGGAGTCCCTGCAGGGAATGTTCAGACAACCATTCGTTCAGCTCAGGCATGATGCTCTTAAATTCATCTTTAATGCCCGTATGCAAGAAGGGGTCTCTGTCAAGAACATGTTCTGAATATGGTGGTCCATTTTAATATGGTGGAGATAATGGGTCCGTCATTGATGAGGCTAGTCAGTTTAACTTCATCTTGAAAACTTTACCTTAAAGTTTTCTATAGTTCCATAGCAATGTTTTTATGAATAGAATTGACTATAATTTTACCAACTTGCTCAATGAGCTACAGACTTTCCAATCTTCGATGAAAGTCAAGGAATAGAAGGGTGAGAAAAATGTTGCCTCGTCCTTCAAAAATTTCTTCAAAGATTCAACCTGTGGAACTAAGTCTGTAACTTCTTCTTTCAACATCAAAAAGTGAAAGAAAAAGAAAGGTGGAAAGGGGAAAGTTAACCCACCAGCTACTGCCCAAAAGGGTAAAAAGGTCAAGGCTATAAAGAAAATATGTTTCCATTGCAACCAGTAGAGACATTGAAGAAGGAACTTGTTGGATTTTATGTCCTAAAACTCGTAGTTTGTGATATCATATTCTTGTTCAATAAAGCTGTTATTGAAAATCTTTAGTAAATTTAAATTCTATATTCATGAATCCAATAAACTAAGGATCTGAGGCTAAGTTTAAGTTTGAACTTTATGTAGTGACATAAATGTGGATCAAGTTCAAATATATAGCCAAAATGGTCTATAGTATATGAATAAGGTTGGGTGCCTTATTCTAGGGACACTATAGATGCGGCCAATTTTGTAGTTAGTACAAACGATGTGATCCTAAACCGTTCATGTGGAGACATGAAAAAGGGGACGTCATATGTAAAGAGTTTACATAAGACTGAACCATGAAATAGTTACTTTTTACGTTCTAAATGCTATTTAATGTATAAAATTGACTATTTCGTTAATTGATGACCTAGGTAACTTAATCTTAATCCTGAGCTAACTATGAACTCCTGTTCACTCAGAATTATCTTTAGATCTGCATAGGTGAAGGCAGCTCATTATCGCTGGCCCAATAAACCTCCCATTTCAGGGGTAAAATCAGGTGGATAGCTAGGAATATAGGGTGCAAGACGAAATTCACTCCTACCCATTATAGGGATAGTAGATAGGTTGTTCCCTTTAGTACTAAATCAAGGTCTTGAACAAGGGGCCCCACCCTCTCCTTGGCCCGAGAGGGATTCGGTTTATAGGTTGGACCTTAAACCAATTGTTCATTAGAGGATCAGTGGAACTTAAAGGAGAAGATGTAGTCTCGGGGGTAAAACGGTTTTTATGACCCAGCTGAGATTACGAACAACCTATGAAGGATTAGCTTACTAATCACTGTTATATCATATGGATACAAATATATCTATAGTAAGGGAAGTGAAACTATGGGACTATAGTGGAATGACCCGTGAGTTAACGAATGTTGATTAGCTCCATCTAAAGAGTTTAGCCAAGTAATCTCGGATCATTGGAGCCCATGATCTATAGGCCCATTAGGTTCCCCTACTAGCTCATATGGAATAAACTTATAACAGTATGATAGAATAATTCGAATTATTTGAATTAGGTGAAAAGAGAGAAACCGACAAGTATATGTGATATAGTCTTTTTAGTTTAGAGATACAGCTTTAATGTTTAAATATGATTTAAATATCAAGAATATGAATACGTTTATATTCGAAAGCTCAGAAATAATGGAAATGCTCAAAGATGTAAAAAGTCAAAGAGTTGACTTTTGACTTTGAAAAGTCAAACTTTGACCGACCTTATATTCAAATGTGATTTGAATTTCGAGAAAATGAATGTGGATTCATGCTCATGAGGTAAAAATTAGTGAACATGGAAAAAATAATAAAAAGTCAAAATGTTGACTTTTCGGTCAAAGTTTTACTTTGACAAAATGACTATTTTGCCCTTTGACTAAAGTTAGTGGAAAAATCCAAACTTTTGTTAGATAATTCCACTAACAAGATAGTGGGCTTAGTGGAGACATCAAGCCCACTTAGATAGTGGATTTTGAGGTGTTGGGTTTTTATGAATTTGTTTCATGCAAATTTTACATGGTTGTTTTCTATAAATTTGGGCTTTCAATTTGGAGAAAAGACTCTTGAAATTTTTTGCCAAAATTGGTTTCAAATTTTGGGCTTGAAAAATCACTATTTTTGAGAAAAATTCAAAACCCAAACCCGACCCAAATATCCATCTTCTATTTAAATCTCTTTCTCTCTCTCAGGTTCTTCATCTATCGGGTCCCACAACCCGATTCTAAATCTAGAGGATAGTAGGACAGCTCTAGTGGTTGTCCGGTTCGTTTTCGAGCGGAGATGGAAAGTTTTAGAAGCTTCAAAGGTAATATTTCAAAAAAAAAAAACCCTAATTAAGTAATTTAGGGTTGCATGTTTAATTTGTGCAATTAAAGTAAAATTGATCCTCATTTTCGCTGCGCATGCCGTCTTTTCCATCAAAATTGTCCCTAGTACTTGGCGAAAAAGAAAAATGTCAAGCAAGGTAAATGCAATTTACATGTTAGAGTCTTGTTTAGTAGAGAATGATGATTCGGCCTGGATAGTAGATTCAGGCCCAGTAACCACGTTTGTTCTTCATTTCAGGGAATGGATTTCTGTCAGCAGCTGGCACCTGGTGAGATGATGATGCATGTAGGAACTGGGCACATTGTCTTTGTGAGGGTAGTGGGAGGACTCTGGCTTAATTTACAAAAATATTATATTTTGTTTGAAAATATATATGTAGCTCCTAACTTAAAAAGAAAATTTTTGTAAAGTGTTTAATTGAACAACTCTATTTTGTACATTTTTCTTTGAATAAAATGTTTATTTCAAATATAGGTATAGAACTTTGTTCTGCTTAACTGGAAGATAATCTTTATGTACTAAGACCGTTAGCAACTAAAGGTCTCTTAAATATTTAATTGTTTAAAGCTACGGTAACTCAATATAAAAGATAGAAAATTTCTCCTAAAGAAAATGTTCATCTTCGACACCTGAGATTAAGACACATAAATCTCAATAGGATTGAGAGACTGGTTAAGAATTTACTTCTAAGTGAGTTAAAAGAAAATTCGTTACCTGTATGTGAGTCATGTCTTAAAGGCAAAATGACTAAAAGATCTTTTAATGGAAAAGTTCACAGGGCCAAAGAACCCTTAGGGCTTGTACAGTTAGACCTTGTGGTCCGATGAATGTAAAGGAAAAATGAGGGTTTGAATATTTCATCACTTTTATTAATGATTATTCGAGATATTGGTATGTTTATTTAATGCAACATAAGTCTGAAACCTTTGAAATGTTCGAGGAGTACAAAGCTGAAGTTGAAAATTCATTAAATAAAATAAGTAAAACATTTTGATCTGATTGAGGTGGATAGTATATGGATCTAAAATTCCAAGACTATTTGATAGAACATGGAATTGTATCCCAACTCTCAGCACCTGGTACACCTTAGCAAAATGGTGTATCAAAAAGGAGAAATCGAACCTTATTGGACATGGTTTGGTCTATGATGAGTTATGTTTCCTTACCTGACTCATTTTGAGAATATACAGTGCAGATTACAACTTACATTTAAACTACATTCCATCCAAAAGTGTTACTGGAACACCTTTGGATTTACAGAATGATCGTAAAGGTAGTTTACACGATTTCAGGATCTGGGGTTGCCCATGTGTGTGCTTGAGGCAAATCCTAAGAAATTGGAACCTTGTTGAAAATTGTGCCTATTTGTAGGTTACCCCAATGAAACGAAAGGTAGTTACTTCTACGATCCTAAAGATAATAAAGTATTTGTGTCGACAAACGCTTCTTTTTAGAAGATGATCACATAAGGGAGTATAAACCCCACAGTAAAATAGTGTTAAATGAACTTTCCAGTGAAACTACTAAATCTTCAACAAGAGTTGTTGAAGAGCTCTATACCACAACAAGAGTTGTTGAAGTTGGCTCATCTAGTAGGTCAGATCCACCTCAAATATTGAGGGATCCTCGACGTAGTGGGAAGGTTGCAAACCCACCTATTTGTTACAGGATTTTAATAGAAATCCTAGTTGTCATAGTTGATGGTAATGTTGAGGATTCATTGTCTTACAAGAAGGCAATGGAGGATATTGACAAAGATGAGTGGATCAAAGCTATGAATCTCGAAATGGAGTCTATGTACTTCAATTTAGTTTGGGATCTTGTAGATCAAACTAATAGGGTCAAATCTATAGGATGCAAATGGATCTACAAAGAAAACGGGGGGCTGATGAAAGGTGCAAATCTTCAAGGCTAGACTTGTGGCAAAGGGTTATACCCAAGTTGAGGGAGTCAAATATGAGGAGACTTTCTCACATGTTGCCATGTTGAAGTCTATCTGGATACGTCTATCCATTGCCTCATATTATGACTATGAGATTTGGAATATGGATGTCAATACTGCTTTTCTGAATGGCAATCTTGAGGACACTATATATATGGAGCAGCATGAGGGATTCATTACCCAAGGTCAAGAGAAAAAAGTTGGCAAGCTTAATCAATCCATTTATAGATAAAACAAGCTTCTCAATCTTGGAATATAAGATTTGATACTACATCAAATCTTAGGCTTTGATCAGAATGTTGATGAACCTTGTGTTTACAAGAAAATCATCAACAGTTAGGTAGCTCTTCCTATGTTGTATATAGATAATATCCTACATTAGAAATGATGTAGGTCTACTGACTGAAATTAAAAATTGGCTAGAGACCAAATTTCAAATGAAAGATTTGGGAGAGGTGCAGTTTGTTCTGGGCCTTCAAGTCTTTAGGGATTGAAAAAAAAAACACTAGCCCTATCTCAGGCATCATATATTGACAAGATGCTTGTCAAGTTTTCGATGCAGAATTCCAAAAGAGGTTTGGTCCCTTTCAAGCATGTAGTTATTTTGTATAAGAAACAGTGTCCTGAGACACCTCAAGACGTTGAGGATATTAGATAGATCCTCTATGCATCAGTTGTTGGTAGCCTCATATATGCAATGTTATGTACTAGACCTAACATCTGCTATGCAGTGAGGTTAGTTAGTAGATATCAGTTTAATTCAGGATTTCATCATTGGACTGCCGTTAAGAACAACCTCAAGTATCTTTGAAGAACGAGGGACTATATGCTCGTGTATGTGATTCGTGGACGCAAGCATACGTATCGAAGTAATAAATCCCAAATAGGGTAACGTCCTCAGGGACCGCCGTGAGCAATTTTTTCTACGATTAGCTATCATAGTTCTTCATCAATTTTATCCAGGAAACTAAAAAATGATTTTTATCAATGGTTACAAGGAACAAAAATTCAATCACACACAAATATAATTCAGAGTGAAACTAATCCAGGGTGTTGTTTCATTTACGAAGTACAATGAGTTATGACATGCAATTGATTGAATTGATAGATTGAGGCTAGAAGTTCAAAAATCAAGAAATCCCCTCCAGCTCAAACCTTTCTAATAACTAACCATTGACTTGAATCTCTTCTATTGCTTGATTAGTTACAGTAGTAAGTGTTGGGTTTTATGTCCTAAAACTCGCAGTTTGTAAAATGATAAACATTTTTTGTACTCAATAAACTTATTATTGATTTAATAAATTGTATGAAAGTCTAAATCCAATAAACTAAGACCAATGACTATTGTATGAGTACTTGAACTTTATGTGGAGATATAAGAGTGGATCAGGTTCGAGTAAATAGTCAAAATGATCTATACATGAATAAGGTTGGGTACCTTATTCTAGTAACACCACTGGATTCGGCCTACTTTGTAGGTGTTACAAAGAGTTGTAAAGTGCTACATACAATGTGATCCTAATTCGTTATGACATGAGAAGTGGGGGCATCCTATGCAATGAGTTTGCATAAGATCAGGACCAAGAAATAAGTCACTATTACTTTATAACGTTGTTTATTGTATAAGACTGACTATTTCACCTAGATGACCTAGGTAACTCGATCTTAATCCTGAGCTAACTATGAACTCCTCGAGATTTCCCTTAGATTTTCATAGGTGAAGGTTGGCTAAATAGTGTTGACTCAATAAGACTCTCATTTCAGGGGTAAGACCGAATAGATAGCTGGGGACATAGGGTGCAAGACGGAGTTCACACCTACCGGATTTAGGGATAGAAGAAAGGTTGTTCTCTAGCCCTACCCTCTCACTGGGATGAGAGAGTTTGGTTTAGTGATTGGATCACAAACCAGTTGTTCATTAGAGGATCGGTAGAAACTTGAGGAATAAGACGTAATCTCGGGGGTAAAACAGATATTTGACCCAACCATTATTATGAACAACCTGTGAAGGGTCGACTTGCTGATTATGATTAAATCATGTGGACAAAATATATCCATAGTGAGGGTTGTACAACTATGGGCTTTGGTGGAGTGACCCATTAGTTAACGAATGAGGATTAATCTGGTCTAATGAGTTTAGCCGATTAATCTTGGATCATTGGAGCCCATGATTTGTATGTCCACGAGCATGACTACACATTCTTATTTTTTTTCTCAAAGGCAATACTAACATTCTTTTCTATCCTCTAAGTCTAACATTACAAACCATCATGCAAGACACTCTCTAACCAATGGGGCCTTTTGAGGTGCAACCAACTTGACTTAAATTAATGCTTTGTTCAGTCAGAGGTTCTAAATTAAAGTGGTTAGTGCTCAAGATAACAAATGATACAAAGAGGAATTTAGAACAAAGAACACTCAAGATAGGACTATGTTATCCAATTTCTACTTCGAAGCATGGCATACATCATGAATGACTCATCAACCATCATCATAAGAGGAAGCAACCAAAGAATACAAATCAATCAGTCACAACATTCTTCCTAATCAAATTTGAACCAAATTTTCAAAAATTTTCATTTTTTTCTCAAAATCAACAATAACATGCATATATCAATCAACTAAAAAACAGCATGCATAAAAGCTCAAATTTCAAGCACAAAGTACGCCCCATACCCCGAACTTAAAAAGATGCATTGTCCCCAATTCATAACATCAAAAACAATCACACAATAGATGAGTGATATCAGCCTGGGTATGAGCGGGGAACCATGAATCTGGATGGCAATCTGGTACTTGAAAACACTTTAGCATTATCTCCAACCTGAGGATCAAAAAAAAATCATGAGGAAACTCTCTATCCTAAAAAAAATAATCAAATAACATATGAATTAAAACTAAAATAAAATTGGAACACTTGGGTTGCCTCCCAAGAAGCGCTTAGTTTAACGTCCTTAACTAGACTGGGTCTCCAATGAAATCAAACTTTCAGAGTGGCTTCATCATTCCATGCATTGAAGCACCTGAGATGAACAATTTGTTAGAGTAAATTAACATGCAACAGAGAAAATAATAATTAATAAGCACTCTAATTATACTTAATTTGAGTTTAAAACATGCTTCAAAATAACTATTAAAAAAGAGGGTTTTCTAAAAGATGTAGAAATACAAGTTATTTATACTGCCTTATCTAGATATTGCGACCGAAAGAGAATAAATATGCACCAATTGTATGAAAATTAGCTTAGAAATAAATAATTCTGAATTATCACAATTACACCCACTAACATCATTAATATGGAAGAAAAGGAAATTTCTACTCTCTTTTGCAGGAAACCAAGTCACCGCTTGCGATTAAGGCTCAAGACAAACTGACCAACGCATCTTTGTCACATTGTGCCCATCAATCAACAATGAAAAGACGATTAACGCAATGACGACACAATGCGACAATCGATCCAGAGCTGACATTCAACCGCATGCGGTAATAAAAACAACGTTGCATGCGAACACTCGATCGAAAGATGCAACTGAGAAACGCAAATGCGGAGGATTGTGCCACATGTACGCCTAACGGTTGTGCAGATTTGATGATCTGATTACATAACAGAAGGAATAATATCCCTCCATCTTTGGAATTTCCATAACAACAAGTGGGGACCATAAGGCCGGAGTCAAAGATCCTCACCTATAAATACCTCATAGAAGTCACAGAAAAATAGGCTACTGGATACGGGGCTAATTGATGCTATTATATTGAGAAAAAGGCTGAGTTGAGTGTTAAACTAAAGAAATCCGGGAAGAAGAAGAGACAAGGCCGAGAGGTGAGTCTCAGTGTTAATCTACCAGATCCCCACCGCGAAGCTCTATACTCAGATCCCTGGTACCGGTTGAGCAAGCCTGCGAGGGAAGCTCATCCTTTCACACGAACCATCCATTCTTGCAAGCAAATCTCCATCCAAATCGGTGTCGAGACGTTGGCACTTGTTTGTATTTGTTTCTATCTCTTTTCATCATTGTATCTCATCTTCATTCATACACCATGTATCAGACGCTAAATAGATATATTGAATGTTTCGATCGTTTTCATTACCACTTCTCTGTCTATTTTCGTTCCTCTGTTTATCGTTTTCTTCAAAAAAGTGTTCTTGATCTCCCGGTAGTCAATATCAATTAAACGAGTACTAGATCTGTGTTAAAGAGATAAGTGCGTTTAGCTAAGGCATGCTAGATGGCATCTTCACCTGTGAGAGCATAAGTGAAGATGTCATTCTAATCTATCAAGAGAAGGTTAGAAGAATGCGTTAACTAGAGCGTAGTAGTACTTCCAGAGATGGAAGCAACCTTACGTTCATTACATTCGTCTCTGTTTCACCATAGACATGTGGGAACGCGACTGATCACTTAAAGGTGTACGCTAAGGGAAAAATGGAACCGTACTTATAACTTTAACGCAATTAAGGAACTTGCGATGTTTATATTAGTTATCTTTCTCTCTTTGCTTCATACATAAGACTTGCCATCACATCACATGATCTGTGTATAATCTTCACAGCCAGCCTTGCCCTCAGTATTTTGTATCATGCCGCCAGTATCCTGTCCCATCTTAGCTTAGGTTTACTGCATTTTATTTTATTATCGCATTTTTACTACTTTCCTTTACTTTATCGCAACTTTATATACTTGTACACAAATACTTTTATTAAATTGAAAAACTTGGTTGCATGTATCATAAACATAACGTAATAACCTCAAACAGCCCCTATGTTCGACCTCGGATCACATCGAGAAACGTGCGGTGGATTTATACTTGGTTCCAACGTAAGAAAACTTGTGACAACGCACAACATACTACAAGAGCATCCAATAATACCACATATCTAGAAGTAGTATTGCATGAATTGAGTCAAGTCAGGTCATTAGTGCATGTCAATGGACTTGTGTCTCGTGTGTGCATCATTTTATAGCTCAATTCTTTGTCCAATAAGTTTATGGCGCCGTTGTCAGGGATTGGTTAACGGTTTATTGTTTGAGTGTGTTTGTGGTATTTTACAGAACAGATCTCATTGTACTGGTTGTTCAACGCGGAGAACAGCTTGACGGTTTATGAGTACTGGTGCTGAACCAGAATTTGAAGCTGACCCTGAGATCGAGCGTACCTTTCGCGCACGGGCACGTCAGAATCAAATTAGGCGAAAGAAGGCAGCAAGCATGGCGGACGACAACAATAATGCGGTACCGGTAGTGAATCAAGGAGCTGTTCGACCAGCGCAGGATCCTATCTTCCTGGCAGCTGACCGCAACATTCCCATGAGGAATTACGCAGCACCCAACCCATATGACTTTTTGCTTGGGATTTCAAGGCTTACTGTCGAGGAGAACACAAGGTTCGAAATTAAGCTGGTCATGCTTCAGATGATCCAAAATGCAGGGCAATTTGGGGGCTACAAAGTAAAGACCCACATGCCCATCTGACCAGCTTTGTCGAAATGTGCGGAAACTTCTCTCTACCTGGTGTAACCCCGGAGAGTATAAAACTATATCTATTCCTTTACACCTTGAGAACGAGGCCAAGAAGTGGGCTCACTCACTGAAGCCCAGCCGTCAATGCAAGGCGACGGAAGGATGTGCTGAACTTCGAGCAGAAAGAGAATTAGATCCTAAGCACCGCCTGGGTGCAATTTAGAAGATTGGTGAAAAACTACCCGTATATCGGCATCCTCGATTGCGACTTGATGGAAGATTTTTATAATGACCTAAACAGATCAATGCAGGCTGTTGCTGACGCCTCCGCGGCAGGAGGTGTTATGGATAAAACATACATAGAGGCTAAGGTCATCCTTGACCGCATATCGCGAAACATGGATGATTGGATTGACGATGGATATGGAGGCCGAGGTGCCAACAGAAGAAAGAGCGAAAATGCCATTGTCCCTGTGGAGACAATGACCACGTTGACCGCACAGATGGCCACGGTGACCTCCATCCTCTAATCAATGGCAATTAATCAAGAAGCCATCTCTCAACAATCAACGCAACCTGCTGCGCCGGCTCAAGTGGCTGCATTAAGTTGCATCAATTATGGAGGGGCTCATGGAGCTGAACTGTGCCCGTCGAACATTCAGCAAGTATGCGCCATCCCCCTTCCGACAAAAGAAAGATTGAAAATGCCATTGTCCCTGAGGAGCCATCCTAACTTCGGTTGGGGAGGTAATCCCAACCAAGGGGGGCCAATTAACCATCAAGGTGGCGGACAAGGGAATCCTCCTTTTCACCAAAATTCAAATCAAGGGCAGACGAGACAGTCGCATCACCAACAACCCTCATCTTCTAACACTTTTGGAAGCTCTTTAGAGACCCTGCTGAAGCAATATATGGATAAAAATGACGCAGTGATGCAAGCACAGGCGTCTTCAATTAGAAATTTGGAGATCCAAGTGGTCCAGCTGGCTTCCGAGCTGAGAAGCAGAGCACCAGGAATGTTGCCCAACAATTTAGAAGCCCCAGGATCTACAGGAAAGGAGCAATGTCCCTAGGACATTGGGCAGGCAAGTAGGAACGCCTGCGGAGATGTGGATTGCGCTCATTCAAGAAACGCATCTGTCGGTCCATATCTCACCACTATGTTTAATGCTTTCTTAAATTTCTGTCTCTTTGAATTCTTGAATTTTTTCTTCACTTGCTTATTGAATTCGTTCTTAACTTTATGAATTTAATTCTTCATTTATTTCCTTGGCATTTATTTCCGTATAGTCTTTAATTCTTTAAGTTTTTATGTAATTAATGCATTGAGCTTTAAATGGTGAATGATTGAGTAATAATGAAAAAATTATTGCTGCAAGTCATAACACTTGCGTTGATGAAGAAAAAAATAATAAATAAAAATAATATCTTATAATCAACTAGTATGCAAGGCAATAATGGACGTATCTTGAACTAATAAGATAAGCTTTGCGTTCACCCAACTCAACTGTATTGAGCTAAGGGGTGTGTTGCGCTCGTATATGCCCTTTGCCCATCCTTAGCTAAATGCACTATGTTGTGGTATCCTCCAGAAATGTGTTTGGTTAAGGGGTGTGTTGCGGGGATGTATGTGTTGTTGCCCGTCCTCTACGAAGATGCATTTGCGTTGGTGAGCACATTGTGTTAATCTTTATCTTGCGTCCATTCGAGTAAAATATTAAAGAAAATTCTTTTTGTAATGTGGAGAAGTCCAATCGTTTCATATTCCAATGTAATGATGATTCGGCAGACGAAAGGACATTTTTTTTTTCTGAAATCCCATAAATGAGGGAAGTCGAACGACGCGCCTTTTAGTGTCTCGAGGCCTGTCACCGCAAAAATCGCGTTGGGCCCACTATGGCCCAACCTATAAATAGGACCCTTACCTCATTTTGGAAACGTTACCTCATCTTTGCAATCAGAAACCCTAGGGCCTTAGCATACAGACTTCCTTCTTCCTCAGAATCCCAGCGTTTTACCAGTTCTTCCGAGCTTAGCTTCCATGTCTGACCAAACTTCCAACCACTCTGCCTCACCATCCACCCCTACCTCTGACCAAGTAGCCATGCGAGAGGCAATATTCCTGGCTGCCAGTCGCAGACTCGCCGCCTAAGCCCACACTGTCCCCAGACTCGCCGGGAGAGCCCAAAGAAACCCCCTGGCTGTTAGACCTTATCTGTTTAAAAGGGGAGGAAGCACTGAAAGCATACCTGTTCTAACACCTGTCGTCTCAACTGAGAGTGAAAGGAAGAGACGCGATGATATGGAGTTTTTTGGCAACATTCTGAGTAACCTGGAGCTAGGAGGTGGACTACCCGAGGTAGGGGTTGTAAATCAACCACTGTCTACGGAGGAGGAGATGGTGGTAGTGACGGAAGGAGTGGTGGAGGAGGAGGCAGTGGTGACTGAAGAAGAAACCGGAAGAGGCATTCTGGCCCCAGAGATTCCCGAGGTGACTATGAACGTAGAAGCCTATGACGGATCTTCCAGAATTGCGGAGGAAGAGATTGCAGTGGAGGAGGCCAAGAAGGCTGAAGTTGCGTTGGAGACCCCTGACTTTGCGTTGGAGGAGGTTGCAGGGGAGGCGCAACCAGAAGTGGCTGAGAAGAAAAAGAAGAAGAAGAAAAAAAAAAGGAAGGAAGGCTAAAGAGGCTGAATCTTCCCATCATCGCAAGGAAAGAGAAAAAAGGGAAAAGGGATGATGATGAAGATGAGGAGCCAAGAATGAAAGAAAGAAGAAGGAGAAGGAATAAAAGAAAATGCGTCGGCGTGAAGAGAGGTGCCTAAAAAGAGCAGGAGAAGAAAAGAAGAGGGCTGCGAGCCCGCAGAAGGATGGAAAATCAACCTTCGTGAGGGAGGATAAGGGGAAATGACATAATTAATGGAATAAGCGCAACTCGAAACAATGCAAATGGTTACAACCGATGAACAAGAAGAAGCAGAAGGAACCCCCCTAATGCGGCGTCGCAGGGAGAATGCACCGCAAGGGTCCACTATTGACCCGCAAAGATTAATTATCGCAATGGAAGAAAAGAAAGAAAACGAAAAGAAGAGGAGAAGAAGCAAGAAAAGATGGAGAGGGGAAAGCTCATCATCGCAGAAGGAAATAGAAGAAGAAGATCGGAGTTCGAAGAAATGTGAAGAAATAATGAGCTTGCAAGACGTGAAGGGATACGGAGGCGAGAGAAGGAACAGTGTCTGTTGCTGGCCTCTGAGCAATTTGAAGAAGAAGTTGCGAGGGAAGAACAATAAGAAGAAGAAGAAGAGGAGAAGGAAAAAGGAAGAAGAGGAGAAGACATTGTTGGAAGAAAAGGAGAAAAGTGCAAAGCTAATATGTGGCGCTTAATGAAGAAAAAGGGCAAAAAACTCGTAGAGCGCGAGAAGGAGGAACAACGCAAAGAGCGGGAGAAGAAACAAAGACAACTAGCCCGCCTTATGTTGACCAAGAAAAAAGGCAAGGCAATCACGGAGAGCAGCGAGCCCGCATCGGCCCAGAAGCGTTCATCAAAAAGAAAGGAGAATGATGACATGTTGATTGAGATGGGCTTCTATCCTACGCTAACACCACTACCTGACCTCATCACGAGCATGATTGTGGAACATTGGTGGGACACATTCTGCCAATGCCCATCCATCATTGTGCCTCAGGTGGTGCGGGACTTCTACCGCGAGCGTCTACATGGAAACAGGGATGCGGTGACCTTTAAAAGAGAAACAGTATCCTTCAGCACAAGGGACATCAAGGAAATATATCAGATGAAAGACAACCCTGATGCACCAGGGAACAAGATTATTGATGATCCCATGGAGCAACAGATGGAAGATGCGCTGAGGGTATTAACACAACTGGGCACGAAGTGGTCAGTTTCACTCAAAGGCATCCGCACCCTAGAGTCCAAGTCCTTGCTTCCGGAGGGAAGGCTCTGGGTTTACCTGGTCAAGAAACGGTTGATCCCAACAATGCATGAGAGAACTATATCAATGGATCGGGTCATGGCCGCATACTGCATCGCACACGACATTCCTATCGACATAGGGCAGTTGATCGCAAGGCAGATCAGATCATTGGTGGAGCATATCCGAGGGCAGTACTTCTTCCCATGGATCGTTTCGAGTCTGTGCCTGTCTATGGGCGTAGGTATTGATGAGGAGCCCATGCCAAAAGTCCACGGCCTCATCAACATTAAAATCTTGAGGATGCTTCTCAAAGACTCCCCACACTACCCCAAGCTGCTAACAAAGAGGCCCGTGATCGATTTGAATGCGCCACAAGAGCCCAGACCAAAAAGATGACGCAGGGAAGATAAGAGAAAAGTAAGGGTTCAAGAGTCGCCAGCGCAAGATCCAGAACCTGCGGACCCTCTTCCCTTAGTCATTCGCCCTCTAAGTCCTCCTAGCCCACCCGCACAACCTTTTTCTCCACTACACGAACATTTTACCAATCTCCTCCTTGTCTCAAAATCCTCCTTCAGACCCGCCAGGCCCTCAGCAATAATCCTCCCTTATTTTTTTTTTCTTTCGTCTATGCGACCATTAGGTATTCTTTTCAATTTATTTATTCTTTTATGAGTAAATCTATTCTTTGATTCTTTTATAGGCACAAATTTTGTAATGCGTTAATTTGTAATTATTTGTATACTTTGTTAATATACAATACAATAAGTACATATTCACTCCACTTTTTGTTTGTGCCTTTCTCCTTATCATCCTTTGTCAATATTTGCAATGTTCTTAATCTTTTACTTTTGTGTTCTTCATTGTGTTGCTATGATGTAATATATGTTTATACTTAGAAACATTTCCCATACTTTGAAATTCTGACTAACACTTAGTTAATTCTTAGTTTAGCAATACTTTACCTTTTATCTTTCAAAGTTCTACTCAAACCTTCTTTTTGAAATTTTTCTTCTAAGTGTTTGTCTAGTCTATCCAAACAATGCAATGAGTAGATAAGATCAAGAATATGCAGTATTTAAGAAAATGCGATGCGTTCATTTTCTGTTAAAAAATAAAAATTATGCAAAACTCCAATGTCAACGCAAGGGAAATCCTTAAAAAATGTTTCCAACCTGATAAGAGTCTAGTTGTGAAAGAAGCCTGCTTGTAGTTGGATGTTTGTGTGACACCCGTAGGAGCAAGCCAAAACAAAGGTGGATTTCCAAGAGCAACACAGTATAAAAAAAAAAAAAAGAAACATATAATAAAAGAATGCAAAAGAAAACTCCTCTAAATAGCATGATTTAAAGTTGAGATTGGCACACAACCGTAGTTGGATGTTCGCATGACACCCGTGGGGACAGGCCAAAACGAAGAGTGTAACCATGACCAATTGTCTCTAGGAAATGACGCAAAAGTTTTGATCTCTGTATGTAGAATATCAAGTGTTTTGACAAGAAGATATAAATATTCTATTTTGAAAAAAAAAAAAAAAAAACTAGAAAAGCACCTTTGAGCAAAATTTTGTTATATAGAAGAATAAAGTAGGGCTTGTTAAGAATTAGCAAGGATAGGAAGAAATTGCGATGTCAAGAAATATGCCTAAGTTTAACATTCGGAGCAACCAATTGACGTAGAAATATAGGATAGGAATTGAGCTTTATTGCCTTAGTAGAAGATATACATGAGGACAAGCATATATCTAAATTTAGGGTGTGATAACTTGTAGAATTATAAGTTATTTATACTGCCTTATCTAGATATTGCATCCAAAAGAGAATAAATATGCTCCAATTGTATGAAAATTAGCTCAGAAATACGATAATTCGAAAATATCACAATTACACCCACTAACATCATTAAGATGGAAGAAAAGGAGATTTCTACTCTGTTTTGTAGGAAACCAAGTCACCGCTTGCGATTAAGGCTCAAGACAAACTGACCAACGCATCTCTGTCACATTGCGCCCATCAATCAACAATGAAATGACGATTAACACAATGACGGTGCAGTGTGACAGGTGATCCAGAGCTGACTTTCAACTGCATGCGGTAATAAAAACAACACCGCATACGAATACTCGATCGAAAGATGCAGCTGAGCAACGTAAATGCGGAGGATTGTGCCACGTGTATGCCTAACAGTTGTGCAGATTTGACGGTCTGATTACATAACAGAAGGAATAATATCCCTACAACTTTGAAATTTCCATAACAACAAGTGGGGACCACAAGGCCGGAGTCAAAGATCTTCACCTATAAATACCCCATAGAAATCACAGAAAAAGAGGTTACTGGATACGGGGCTAATTGCTACTATTATATTGAGAAAAAGGCTGACCTGAGTGTTAAACTGAAGAAATCTGGGAAGAAGAAGAGACAAGGCCGAGAGATGAGTCTCAGTGTTAATCTGTCAGATCCCCACCGTTTAGCTCTATACTCAGATCCCTGCTACTGGTTAAGCAAGCCTGAGAGGGAAGCTCATCCTTCCACACGATCCATCCATTCTATCAAGCAAATCTCCACCCAAATCAGTGTCGAGACGTTGGCACTTATTTGTATTTATTTCTATCTATTTTCATCATTGTATCTCATCTTCTTTATCTCTTCATTCACACACCATGTATCAGACGCTAAATAGATATATTGAATGTCTCGATCGTTTTCATTACCACTTCTCTGTCTATGTCTCGATTGTTCATGAAGTGTTCTTAATCCCCTGGTAGTCAATATGAATTAAACGAGTACTAGATCTGTGTTAAAGAGATAATTGCAATTAGCTAAGGCATGCTAGACGACATCTTCACTTGTGAGAGCATAAAGCAATTATAACTTTAAAGCAATTATAAACGAGTGCTAGAACTGTACTTATAACTTTAAAGCAATTATAAACGAGTGCTAGAACTGTACTTATAACTTTAAAGCAATTAAGGAAATTACGATGTTTATATTAGTTATCTTTCTCTTTCTACTTTGTACATAAGACTTACCATCGCATCACATGATCTGTGTATATTCTTCATAGCCAACCTTGCCCTCAGTATTTTGTATCATGCCGCCAGTATCCTGTCCCATCTTAGCTTAGGTTTACTGCATTTTATTTTATTATCGCATTTTTACTACTTTCCTTTACTTTATCGCAACTTTATATACTTGTACACAAATACTTTTATTAAATTGAAAAACCTGGTTGCATGTATCATAAACATAATGCAATAACCTCAAACAGTCCCTGTGTTCGACCTCGGATCACATCGAGAAACGTGTGGTGGAATTATACTTCGTTCTAACGTAAGGAAACTTGTGACAACGCACAACATACTATAAGAGCATCCATTAATACTGCATATCTAGAAGTAGTATTGCATGAATTGAGTCAAGTCAGGTCATTAGTGCATATCAATGGACTTGTGTCTCGTGTGTGCATCACTGTATAGCTCAATTCTTTGTCCAACACTAAACACAATACCTTTGATGAAACCTCTTCAACACCAGTAGAGCTACATGTAAAAATCCTTCAATCTACAAGGAGAAAACCACGAAGATCTTCTCTACTATTCCCTTGCAAGGATTGTGTGGTGGAGACGCTAAATTAAGCTTGATTTTATGAAGATATGAAGAAGGTTTGGAGGATTTTGAAT
This sequence comes from Benincasa hispida, assembly GCF_027475165.1. Lineage (NCBI taxonomy): Eukaryota > Viridiplantae > Streptophyta > Magnoliopsida > Cucurbitales > Cucurbitaceae > Benincasa > Benincasa hispida. The sequence goes on from NC_143482.1 coordinate 56,068,180, forward strand.
TTTGCAGAATTTTTGAAGAAGTTTTCAATGCTTAATTTCATTATTTAGCCCAACACTTTAATTTATAAAGTTTTCATCATGCAAATTCAAAGCTTGCATGAAGGCCAGCTTTTTCTTCATGGATTAAGTGGAATTAGATGAATAAGGTTCTTTGTGTCACAGTCGTACTTCTCCAACTGTGCAGCACCATGATTCACCCGTGATCATGGACAGCCCTAAGGGATGCTCAAGTCCTAATCAACTTTTTGCTTGACACTTTGTAGCTTCATCAGACCTTAGGCGAGGTTATTCCATCCTCAACCGAACTGAACTTCATTAGGCCATACACATCGCCCATGCATGTATTTTCCCTCATGTGCGACTCTAGCCGACTTGCCTCTACTCTAGGCCAAGTCTTGAGGCTTGACCTCGCCCATCTATGGGGCTAAGTTCATCACAATGTAATGTCGCACCTCTCTTCTTCATCTTGGTTCCCAATAACACGTCCCTCACACTTCTACATCGCTTTGAAACTTCACCGTAATTAGTTACGACCCTTCATTGGGCCAAAACAGGCTTATAACCCTCTATCGGGCTTACCGGGTGATGCAGACACTTATCGGGGCTTTTCAGGACATAACAATGCTTACCAGGGTCTACCGACCTACTTCGACGCCTATCAGACTTCTACCGGCCTAGTGGTCGCCTACCGGGCTCTATCGAGCCATTACACTACTTACCGAAACAACCCAGCAAGTATCGGGCCAACCTACAACTATCAAGTCCCACTGATGCATTAGGATGCCATCCCGAGTGTCGAGATGTCATCAACTTTCTCTCTCCTTCTTAGGCACGTTTATCGAGAACCATCATGAACCGACCCATGGACAACAATCCAACTCGAAACTTCCTGGACATCCATCAATCTGGACATAATCATGACTTAGGCCCTTTCGAGCCCTTGTCAAATCAAAATGGCATACTGGGTGCTACATAACACCTCTAGCCCATGGGAAGAGGCGCCATGTCGACACACTCATGTCGTCCGACACTCTCCATGAGATACCATTCTCGATGGAAGATGCCCAAGACACTTGTCTTGTAATGCTCACCCATGCCATGACATATGCATGTGCCATGGGGTACCTCACTTAGGCCATAGGGCCCAGGGATGGTGGAGAGTTGACACCATGCCTCCCCCCTATAGTGCATTTTGAATATTTTCCTCTTTGCCACCCATGCATATCAAATGTGGTGAACTATCACTCACCAACATAGAGTGCTCGTTTGAACTCCGATTGACATGAAATTCAACGTGCTTGTATATCTTATCAATATGCATCTAACTGTAGAGCCACTCGTCCAAACTCGCGACGGAACCCCACCTTCCAACGTCATGGCCCGAGGCCCCATCTAGCCCCCACGGAGCTTGTCACTGACACCACCGATCACACCGTTGCTTGTATTTCTGCTTAATGTTTAACATGGCATGCTTGCCCACTTATGTTAGTGCGTTGGATGATGCATGATAATTTGTAGAAATACAAGTTATTTATGCTGCCTTATCCAGATATTGCGGCCAAAAGAGAAGGAATATGCGTCGATTGTATGAAAATGAGCTCAGAAATACAATAATTATGAATTATCGCAATTACACCTACTAACATCATTAAGATGGTAGAAGAGGATATTTTTACTCTGTTTTGCAGGAAACCAAGGAACGGGAAAGAAAAAAAAGGCAACAATCCCATCTTGAGTTAGCCAAAGGAAAGGGCAAAGCGGTTGCAAAAAGCACCGAGCTCGTGTTGGCAAAGGCACGTCCATCCAGAAAGAAAGAAAATGATGACTTATTGATGGAGATGGGCTTTTACCCTGTGCCAACGCCACTACCTGACCTCATCACGAGCATGATCGTGGAGCATGGCTGGGACACATTTTGCCAGTGCCCAGCCATTGTTGTTCCAAAGGTAGTGCGTGACTTTTACCATGGACGGCTACATGGCACCAGGGATGTGGTGACCATCAATGGACAAGTGGTGCCTTTCAGCGCAAAGGACATCAATGAACTATACCAAATGAAGGATAACCCAGATGCACCGGGTAACAAAATCATTGATGATCCCATGGAGCAACAGTTGAAAGATGCGCTACGAGTTTTAATGCAACTGGGCATGAAGTGGTTGGTTTCTTTAAAAGGCATCAAGAACCTAGCGTCCAAGACTCTGCTTCTGGAGGCAAGGCTTTGGGTTTATCTGGTTAAAAAGCGGTTGATCCCAACTTCCCATGACAAGACCATTTCAAGGGATAGAGTTATGGTTGCATACTGCATTGCGCACGACATTCCTATCGATGTGGGCCAGTTGATCGCAAGTTAAATTTGAGGCTTTGTGGGGCACATTAGAGGACAATACTTCTTTCCATTGACTGTTTCAAGTTTGTGCCTGTCAGTGGGCGTAGGCATTGAGGAGGAACCATGGAAGAAGTCCATGGCCTCATCAATATCAAAATCCTGAGGCTGCTCCTCAAAGACTCCCCGCATTGCCCAGAGTTACCCTTAAAGAGGCCCACAATCGATCTCAATGCGCCGCAAGAACCTAGGCCAAAGAGACAACGCAGAGATGATAAAGGAAAAGGGAAAATCCAAGAAGAAACAATGCAAAATCCAGAACCTTTGGACCCTTTACCCTTAATAATCCGCCATCCAAGCCCTTCGAGCCCACCAGCACAACCTTCTTCTCCACTCCACGAGCATTTTACCAACCTTCTCCTTATTCCAAATTCTTCAACTAGATGCCCACCAATTTACTCACCTGCAGCTTCATCACTGCAACCTTTCATTCCACCGCCGCATATTGATAACCCACACGATTTGGGTGAAGGCACCTCTACCCAACCCCAAAACGATGCTGGCGAGACATCGCAGGCACAACCTTCCATCCCCTCCTTGGTTGCAGAGTTAGCTGAAATGCGATCCTTCTTCTCCCAACAATAACAACTCTTCGCACAACAACAAGCCTTCTTCAACTAGAGGTTTGATGTGGTAATGGAGCAAATTGACGATATACAGCGCAGTGCTACTACGTCAAGGGAGGTGTTGATCAATACTCGGCGCAATATTTATAAAGTTCATCGCCACCAAAGACAGATTGCGGAACGCAACCATGAGTACTTTAATTTTCTCACCGCATATTTTCATGGTCCCATGGTGCCTCCGCATCTCAGGCAGCAATTGAATTTTGAATAAGCTCCTACAGTACCACCACAAAATCCTCCTCCAAACCCTCCTACTCCTCAATAATAATCTTCACAATTTTTTCGGCCATTCTATATTTTTATTCAATTCATTACTTTTCTAAGTTAATAAAATTTTTTGATTCTTTGTATAGGGTACAATTTTTGTATTGCGTTAATTTTTAATTATTTGTATACTTTTTTAATCTTCAATACAAATAAGTACATATTCAATCCTTTTTACCTTTGTCTTTTTCTTTATCATCCTTTGTCAATATTTGCGATGTTCTGATCTTTTACTTTTGCGTTATTCATTGCGCTGCAATGATGTAATATATGTTTATACTTGGAAACATTTCCCATACTTTGTAAATTCTGACTAACACTTAGTTAATTCTTAGTTTAGCAGTACTTTACTTTTTATTTTTCAAAGTTTTGCTTAAACCTTCTTTTTGAAATTTTTATTCTAAGTGTTTGTCTAGTCTATCCAAACAATGCAATGAGAACCTTGCTTATCTTTAAATTTGGGGGTGGGGAAGGTCTGAGCAGATAAGATCAAGAATATGCGATCTTCAAGAAAATGCATTCATTTTCACTTTCAAAAAAAAAAATAATAATAATACATTGCCAAACTTCAATGTCAGCGCAAGGGAAATCTTCAAAAATGCCCCAACCTGATAAGCGTTTAGTTATGAAAGGAGTCTGCTCGTAGTTGGATGTTCGTATGACACACGTAGAAGCAAGCCAGAACGAAGGTGGGTTTCCAAGAACAACGCAATATGAAAGAAAATAAAAGAGTGTAAGAGACAACTCCTCTGAATATCATGAGTTAAAGTTGAAATTGGCGCACAACCGTAGTTGGATGTTCGTATGACACCCGTAGGAGCAAGCCAAAACGAAGAATGTAACCATGACCAACAATCTCTAATAAATAACGCAAAGTTTGACCACCGCATGTAGATATATCAAGTTGTTCCGACAAAGAAGAGATAAACGTTCTACTTTTAAAAACTAGAAAAGCATCTTTGAGCAGAATTTTTATTATATAGAAGAATAAAGTAGGGCTTTGTTAAGAATTAGCAAGGATTGAAGAAAATTGCGTTGTTAAGAAATGTGCCTAAGTGTAACATTTGGAGCAGCCAATCGACGCAAAAATATAGGAGGGGAATTTAGCTTTATTGCCTTAGTAGAAGATATGCTTGAGGACAACCATATATCTAAATTTGGGGATGTGATAACTTGTAGAAATACAAGTTATTTATGCTGCCTTATCTAGATATTGCGGCCAAAAGAGAAGGAATATGCGTCGATTGTATGAAAATGAGCTCAGAAATATAATAATTATGAATTATCGCAATTACACCCACTCACATCGTCAAGATGATAGAAGAGGATATTTTTACTCTGTTTTGCAGGAAACCAAGTCACCGCTTGCGATCAAGGCTCAAAGAGAAACTAAACAACGCATCTCTGTTACATTGCGCCCATTAACCAACAATGAAGAGACTATTAATGCAATGACGACGCAATGCGACCGTCGATCCAAAGCTGAATTTCAACCGCATACGATAATAAAAACAACACCGCATGCGAGCAACCGATCGAAAGATGCAGCTGAGCAACGGAAACGCAGAGGATTGTGACATGTGTACAACTAACCGTTGTGCAAATTTGACGGTTTGATTGTATAACAGAAGGAATATTTATTCCTCTATCTTCGAAATTTCCATAACAAGAAGTGGGGTCCACAAGCCAAGAGTCAAAGCTTTTCACCTATAAATACCCCCATAGAATTCAGAGAAGATATACTTGATACGGGTATAATTAATACGAGGGCTAATTGATGCTGGATTATTGAGAGAAAAGGCTAAGTTGAGTACTGATCGGAAGAAATCTGGGAAGAGAAGAGACAAGGCCGAGAGGTGAGTCTCAGTGCGAATCTGCCAGATCCTCGCCGTGAAGCTTTGTGCTTAGATCCCTTCTACCGGTTGAGCAAGCCTGAGAGGGAAGCTCATCCATCCGTTCACTTCATCCACACCGGCAAGCAAATCTCCATCCAGATCAGCGCTAAGACGTTGGTGCTTGTTTGTATTTGTTTCTAACTCTATTTTATCAAGTGTATTTCGTCTTCTAAATCTCTTCATTCACAAATCATGTTTCAGACGCTAAATAGTTTTATTGAATGTCTCGATCACTTTCACTACCACTTTTCTGTCTATTTCCATTCCTCCATTAATCGATTTCTCCATGAAGTTTCTTAATACCTTGATAATTAATATGGATTAAACGAGTAACTTAATCTGTGGTAAAGAGATAAATGCGTTTAGCTAAGGCATGTGAGGCGGCATCTTCACCTGTAAAAGCAGAAGTAAAGATGTCATTTTGATCTGTCAAGAGAAGGTTAGAAGAATGCGTTAACTAAAACGAGTAGTACTTCCAGAGATGGAAGCAACCTTATGTTCATCATGTTCATCCCTGTTTCACCACAGAGATGTGGGAGTGTGGCCGATCACCGAAAGGTGTACGCCAAGAGAAAAGAAGAATAGTACTTATATCTTTAACGCAATTAAGGAACTTACGCTGTTTATATTAGTTACTTTTCTATTTTTGCTTCGTACATAAGACTTGTCACCACATTACACGATCTTTGCATAATCTTCACAGCCAGCCTTGACCTCAGTATATTGTATCATGAATCCTGTATCTTGTATCATGTTAGCATAGATTTACTTTATCGCAATTTACTTTAACGCAATTTATGTTATTACTGCATTTTTACCGCTTTACTTTACATTATCGCATGTTTAATTTCCTATACACAAGAACTTTATTAATTTGAAAAAAAAACCCATGGTCGCATGTATCGCAAGCATAACGCAATAACCTAAAACTGTCTCTGTGTTCGACCTTGGATCACACCGAGAAACTTATGGTGGAATTATACTTGGTTTCAACGCAAGGAAACTTGTGAAAACGCACAGCATACTACAAGAACATTTGTTAATAACGCATATCTAGAAATAGTATCACATATCATCGCATAAAATCTATGTCGTTACAAGTTTATGATGCATAAGATTACATTTTGCGTTTGTCAATGCACCGTCCTCCTTGATCGCATCACGACACTTCTCTTGGCCCTCTGTCAATGCCAGATGTATCGTCACTACACTGTCTGCACAAGTGGAGTCACAGTCTACTATCTCAAAGTTAGATTGTGACTTCCCCATACCCGGAGTGATATGCTATAAAGTTGTTGTTGCTTATTTTTTTTCTAGCCTACTACAATTTTTCTCTTCACTATTCATACATTCAAAACGTTTGCGAAAACCTTTTCTCCAAACCTGTTTTCTAAAACTGTTTTCTCTTAAATGGGGGTGGAGGTCACCCGGTGTGCCATCGGCAATCCGTGTTTGAATTGGCTAACTTGTTTGTGAGCGAAAACAAGTACCTCACAATCGCTAAGTGAAGCTTTTGAAAGTGCAATTGTGACACTTTGCACCATAGTGGAGATCCATTCTTTGGAAATCTCCACTTTGTAATTTTTCAATTTTGTTTTTGTTTTCAAATTTTGTTTTAAGATTGATTTCTAAAACCAATTTCCAAATAAACCAATTTTATTTTTTTTATTAGTTTTATATAAAAAAAATAATTCAATTAATTAATTTTTAAATAAAACTAATTAATTTTGTTAATTTAATATGTAATATTAAATTAATAAAATACCAATTTCACTGTAATGAATTTAATTTCATATAATTAATATTTAAATCATAATTTAAACATTAATTGATTCTCCAATTTCGTTTAATTTTGATAAAATTAAACATTTCAATTGTATCGAATACAATTAATAGAAACCTTAATTGAATTTGAACGTTTCAAATTCTAAACTCTATTGTCAAATCTCAAAAGGATTACTCAATTTATTTATCCAAAATATGAGCTAGTAGAGGGACCTTATGGACCTACAGATCATGAGCTCCAACGATTTGTAATTAATTGATTAAACTCTTTAAACCAAATTAATCAATATTCGTTAACTACAAAGATATTCTACTATAGCTCGATAATTGCATTCTCCTCACTATAGATACATTTCTATCCATTTTAACCATAATCGGTAAGTCAATCGTTCACAGGTCATTCGTATTTACAACTGGGTCAAAGATTACCGTTTTACCCCTTTAAATATATCTTGCTTCTTAAGCTCCCACTGATCCTCCATTGAATAATTGATTTATAGTCCAACTTATAAATCATAATCCTATCTTCCATGAGAGGGTGGGGCCCTGTTGTTCAAGATAAGGCATCAGCACTTAAGAGAACAACCCATCTTCTAACCCTAAATCGGGTAGGAGTGAATTTCATATTGCAAAGCTATACTATCTATCCGATCTTATCCCCAAAATGGGAGTCTTATTGAACAGTGTTGTTTGATTACTCTGACCTATGCAGATCAAAGGATAATTCCGAATAAACAGAATTCATAGTTAGCTCAGGATTAAGATTGAGTTACCCTAGGTCATTGAGTTTGAGATAGTCAGTTTTAAACAGTAAATGGTTGTTATAAAGAAAAGTGACTATTTCGAGATCTGGTCTTATGCAAACTCATTGCACAGGATGCCTCCACTCACATGTCTACATATGAATGATTTTTGGATCACATCATTTGTATCAATATACAAAATGGGTCATATCCAATAGTGTCACCAGGATGAGGTACCCAATCTCATCTGTATACTTATAGACCATTTTGGCTACATACTAGAACTTGATCCTTTCTTATGTCGCCACATAAAGTAAAAGTATTCATGTTATAGCCATGGAGATGTTTATTGTATTTTCATAGAAGGATGCAATATCGATAGTAATTTATTGAATAAAAACTCAACAATATTTTTATTGATAAATAGAATATGTTAAAAACATTTACGAACTGAGAGTGTAGGACATTCCCAACAATCTCCCACTTGGACTAACACTCCAGTGAGACAAACATATACATATATAATGTTTACAATGTTAAGAAATAAAGAGAGAAAAATACAATAAACTAGGGTATTTCATTCTCTCACTTGCCCTAGATTATGTTGCTCGTAGTCCTAGTCCAACAAGGTGGCCCTCAAACACTTTAGCCGATAGGGCCTTCGTAAAAAGATCAGCAAGGTTGTCTTCTGAGGCTATCTGCGTGACTATCACTTCTCCTTGGTGTACGATCTCTCTAATGAGATGGTACTTTCTTTCGATATGTTTTCCACTTTTATGACTTTTAGGTTCCTTTGAATTATCAACTGCACCACTGTTGTCACAATACAGAGTAATGGGCAAGTGCATATTTGGAACCACTTCTAAATCTGTCAGGAACTTACGTAGCCAAACTGCTTCTTTAGCTGCTTTACATGTAGCTACATATTCTGCTTCCATCATGGAGTCATCTATACAATTTTTTTTAATGCTTCTTCATACTATAGCTCTTTTGTTAAGAGTGAAAATTGATCCTGAGGTAGATTTCTTAGAATCTACATCAGTATGAAAATCAAAGTCAGTGTATCCTATAAGGATCAAATCCTTAGGTCCATACACAAGCGTATAGTTCCTCGCTCTCCTGAGATACTTAAGGATGTTTTTTACAGCTGTCCAATAACTGTGTCCTGGGTTAGATTGGAACTTGCTAACGATTCCAACTGCAAAGCATATGTCAGAACATGTACATAACATAGCATACATGAGTCTCCCAACTACCAATGCATATGGAATTCTTTTCATTTCCTCAATTTTTGAGTTGTATTAGGACACCGTTCCTTTGACAAATAAATTCCATGTCTAAAAGGTAACATACCCTTTTTAGAATTTTGCATGTTATATTTTGACAATATTTTGTCAATATAAGATGCCTGAGATAGTATTAAGGTTATGTTCTTTCGATTTCGAAAAATCTGAATCCCAAGAACATATTGAGCATTTTCCAAATCTTTCATTTTGAACTTTGATGCTAACCATCTTTTTACGTCAACAAGGTAACTTGTCTCATTCCCAATGAGCAAGATATCATCAACATAAAGTACCAAAAATGCTACAGTTTTGTTGACTATTTTCTTGTATACACAAGGTTCGATAACATTCTGTTCAAAGCCATAAGATTTGATCGAAGTATCAAATATTATATTCCTGGATCTAGAAGCTTGCTTCAACCCATAAATGGATCTCTTAAGCTTACAAACCTTTTGTTCTTGACCTTGTTCAATGAACCCTTCTGATTGAGACATAAAAATACTTTCATCAAGATGGTCATTCAAAAAAGTTGTCTTGACATCCATTTGTCATATTTCATAGTCATAATATGCAGCAATGGATAAGAGTATTCTTATTGATTTTATCATGGTAACAGGAGATAAGGTTTTTTTCATAGTCAACCCTCTCCCTTTGGGTAAAACCTCTTGCCACGAGTCTTGCTTTATAGGTTTGCACCTTGCTAGTTTGGTCTCTTTTCCTCTTGTAGATCCATTTACAACCTATAGGTTTAACCTCATGTGGTTGATCTACAAGATCCTAGACAGAATTGAAGTACATGGACTCCATTTCTACGTCCATGGCTTTTATCCATTGTTCCCTATCAATATCTTCCACTGCCTGTTTAAAGGTCAATGGATCCTCTAGGCCATCATCAAGTATGATGTCTTGAGTTTTTTTTAAACCCATGTAGCGTTCAGGTTGATGAACAATCCTCTCACTACTTCGAGGCATTCTTAACTCTTGAGAAGAATGTGATGGGGCAACAACCGTTGTTGATGGACCATCTTCATCAACAACTTTTGTTCATTAACTGTAGTATCTTTGGTCATTGCTTTCAATATTAGTTTACTGCAAGGTTGATGACTTCTATTATGATCTTTTTTAAAAAAAATGTAGCATTTGTCAAAATAAATACTTTGTCTTCTTGAGGATCATAGAACAATCCACCTTTTGTTTCTTTTGCGTATGCAACAAAGAGGCATAATTTTGAACGTCTTTCCAATTTTTTAGGATTTTTTGTACCAACAAGTGTGTCGGACATCCCTAACCCTAAAGTAATGTAAACTACCTTTATGTCCTTTCCACAATTCATACGGTGTTTCAGAAACACTTTTTCAGGGAACCATGTTCAGAATATATATCGTAGTCTGTACTGCATACACCCAAAAAGATTGAAGTAATTGAGTAGAACTCATTATTGATCGAACCATGTCTAACGAGGTTCAATTTCTCCTTTCTACAACACCGTTTTGTTGTGGTGTTCCAAGTACTGTGAGTTGGGATTGAAATTCATGATCTACCAAAGAGTTCTGGAATTGTAAATCCATATACTCACCACCTCGATCTGATCGAAGTGTTTTAATTCTTTTACCTAATAAGTTTTTTGTTTAGGTCTTGAATTCCTTGAACTTTTTGAGAGTTTCAGACTTGTAACTTATTAAGTAAATATAGTCATATCTAGAATAGTCATCAAAAAAACTGACAAAATATTCATATCCACCTCGTGCTCTTACATTCATCGGACCACAAAGGTCTGAATGTATAAGTTCGAGGGGTTCTTTGGCACGAAAACCTTTTCCAGCAAAAGATCTTTTAGTCATTTTTCCCTCAATACATGACTCACGAAGAGGTAAAGAATAGTCTTCCAACTGATTTAGATAACCGTTTTTAACTAATCTCTCAATCCTATTGAGATTTATGTGACCAAGTCTGAGATGCCAAAGATATGCGTTAGGAGAAATTTTTCGTTTTTTATTTTTAGTTTCTGCCGTTTTAAACATCTCTATATCTAAAATGGCTTTTGCTTTAGTTGGTTTTAACACATATAAGTTATTTTCAAGTCTAGTAGAACAAATATGAACACCTCTTGAAAAAACAAACATTTCTTTAACTTCAAAAGATACTTTATATATATATTCTAGTAGACATGATGTTGAGATTAAGTTTCTTTTCATCTTTGGTACATAATACACATTTCTTAACAAGACAAAAGAATCTCCAAAAAACTACTTGACATTTCCCACTACATCTGCTGATATGACTTCTCCTATTTCCACTTTGAAAGTCATTTCATACTCTGAGAGTTGTTTCTAAGAGCTAGTTTCCTATAGAAAGTGCAAACATGGTTAGTGGCTTCTGAATCTAATATCTAGATCAAGTGAGAATTTTCCACTAAACATGTTTCAATTACAAGTAAATCTGGTTTACCTTGATTTACCTTTTCCACTTTCTTCTCAGCTAAATACTTCGGGAAATTTTGTTTTCAGTGCCCGTCTTCTCCACAATGGAGACATTTCCTTTGGGAGCCTTGTTTTTCTTTGCAGTGGGTTGTTTATTCTCTTTTCCCTTTTTCTTCATCTGTACACTTTTGTCTTTAGATGATGAGGGGACAAACTTCTTTCTGTTAGGGGGTTTCGTTCCTGACAATGAACCCTTCAGATATTTCTTTTGTCGTGAAACAACATTTGCTTCACTCTCTTTCAATTTCATCATTGACTGATAAGTCTGTAGTTCGTTTAATAAAGTAGTCAAATTGTAATTTATTTTATTCATTACGACATTAGTGCGGAAGGTTAGGTAGCTATTTAGAAGAGACTCTAATATCATACTAACTTGATTAGTTTCGTCTATGGTAGCCTCGTGAGCTTCTACGACATTCAAATGAACCATCATGTCTAGAACGTGTTTCCTGACATTGGTTCCATCTTTCATTCGTGAGTTATAAACATACTTTATAGCCTCATGACGAACAGAAGATTACGGTTGCCCGAACATATCCTGTAATGACACCATAATTTCATGGGTTGTGGGCATGGTTTCATGTTTCTTGTTGAGCACATCGGATATACTCGCTAAGATATAGGCCCTTGCCTTTTCATTCATCCTTACCCACCTATCATAAGCATCTTGAACACTTTAGTTTATTGGTCGAACTGGGAATAAGTGGACATTCCTTCATTAACACAAACCTCAGATAATCAACTATTAAAATTGTGTTTAAATTTGACTTCTAGTTGGAACAACCCTCTCCATTAAATTTGTCAGAAGCTAGAAGTTGTATTATTGAGTTTGACATGTTGAAAAATTAAAAATATTCTATTAATAAAGTGCATCTAAATCCAATTTTAGCAAAAACTAATAAAGTACCCATAGATCTTTATTTATTTGCAACGATACTATAGTGAGTTAGAATAAGTGCTACCTGAAACAGTCAAATATTTCTTCATTAAAGACATTCTTGACTAAATACTTGATGACATGTAGAAATGCATGTCATCTTAGGCCTTTTACTTAGAATCATGAAGGTTGTTAAGAAGAATATGCGGCAATTGTGATAGGAATTCATGAGAAAATGAGTTTGCGTCGATCAACATTAAAGAATCTCGGCTAACCCGTTATTATGTGTTATTATGCGTTCGATGTTCTATTTTTGTAGCTAATGCAGGAAATGGACGCAAATGTGGAAACCGGACCACCGCATAGACGACCGCATGCGAAGTAACTCTCCATCGCAAAGATGAACGCGTCGATCAACGCATGGATGTTGTGGTAATCAGCCGTATGCGTCCATCGAATGGGAGTTGCACTCGTCAAGCGACTGCAGTCATCGTGTAGAGTTGCGATATTAAGCGAATGTGGTCAATTGAATGATTATAACTACGTGATAACACATACTAATGGGATCAATGCAAGATTGGTGGAATGAACACATCAACGCATCTACCTCGAGAAAATCAGAAGATGATGTTGACATTTCACCTACCACGTCATTAGTGGAAGAGGTTCAGAAAAGGACTAACGCATCGAATGTCAGACTCAGAGCAGTCCATTAATGTTGTCGGCGATCCAAGCTCTATAAATAGAAGCGATGAGTAGAAATTCAAGTTATCCAGGGTTTTCGCCCAAGGTTGAATCAATGGTTTTCGCCTGAGGTTCGCCTAGGGTGGATCCTTGTGATCTAGAAAAAATGTGTGAGAAGACGCTTGAGAGTTCTTCACCTCCTTCATCCATTCCGAGTGACGACCAGAGCCTTTAACCAGAGCTAGATCTCGGGAGAGTCAGCTCCACCACCCATCCATGGCACCACCGGCAGCCTTGACGCACATCCGCTGGAAGCAAGTCTTTGCTTCCAGCTGGTCATTTCATTTTCCTTTCTTTTCTTATACTGTATTGTATGACATTTTGTGATTAAGGAATTAATACAATTTGTTTTCAATGCATTTCTCTGTTTCCTTCGACTCCATCTCCATCTTCTTTGCTTAGCATCTTTACTTTCATTACAACACTTAGTGAGATTGCTTAGGTATCGCTTACTTAGTCATGTGGATTAGGGATATGAAGCATGTAGCAACCCATTGAGAGGTGTACGTTGCATGAGTGTGTGAGTAACCTTATTTGCTTAGTGTAAAGCTGCAGCAACACCTGTCTATAGGCTAACACATTTCTTGTCTATGAGTAAAGTCAGCGACAACTAACTGCTCGAGAGTGTAAGTGGTTGGTCGCATTAAGCATTGTATGCATTGTTCACTAGAGATAGGAATAATCTTGCGTCAACCAAGTTCATGCGATTGTTTTGTTTTATGTTATGCCTAACACCCCTTTAGAGCTACTCGAGAGAGAGTCTAAAGAAAGAACCTAATGACTCGAGAGAGCTAGGTTAGAATCTAGACTCGAGAGAGTGAGATTAGATCGGCATAAGCAAGAGATAGGGACTTAGAGATAAGCTCTATTTGTTAACACTGCATCGCATGCACCCTAGAGATAGGTATGATATTATGTGGTCGCATTTTGTGTGGATGTCATTTTTTCATCGCATAAATAGGAATATAGGCTTATGTGTAGGCCCTGTAGACTTATCGTATATATCGCATGCATTCTAGTATTAGAAGCCATAGCATTCGCACCGAAAGGTGGTTTACTATTGTGTGTGTGTTGCATGATCGCATGGCTTGCATTGACTAAGGTTGCCCTTACGGTCACTCTTAAGGGTTTCAATGAAAACATCTCCGCATTTTATCTATCTTTCCCATTCATTTGTTTCATGTCGAGAGTTGTCATGTCTCTACCTTTCATGCATATTCTCATTCCGTTGTCTGTTAAATAGGAGTAAAAGTAGGATTAACTTAGCAACCTCCCTTCCATTCTTTTATTTAAACTGCCGCATGCACATTACCGCATTCATTTTGCTACAAATCCCTGTGTTCAACCTCGAATCACCCGAGAAACTTGCGTTCGTGTTATACTTGGCGTGAACGCAAGAAAACTTGCGATAGAACACATGGTCATCATATACATTCGTTAACGCATTCTCATTCCAACGCATGACCATGGACGCATGACTATCAATGCATATCTTAATAACATGCATCGCATATTGCGTCCAAAGGATTTTAATTGTTGAATAATTTGACTTTTAATTTCCCATCGCCAATACTATCTCCAGAATAACTCATATTCCGACAGCTACCGTTTTTTGTTCAAGAACTTACTAACACTTAGTAATTCTATAAGTGTGACCCACAATTTTTAGATTTTATAGAATGATATGAGCATGCCCCTGAATTGGAAGACAATGTGCAAGACGGAACTATAAGACCCTATTCATTTCTAAAGCTTGGATTGTTCTGAATCCTATGTTTCAACCCTCCAAAGGGATCGTCGCTATTAACGACTAGCTAGTGCTGCCTAAAAACTATTGGGGTTGATGACCTAAAGTCTCGTGTCCTGTAGTTTGTAAACAGTTTGTACGAACGCTTGTGTTGTATAATATATGATATTTACTTTACATCTTATTTTTTTTGCTCAGTTGCATGTTTTATTTGCTTTACCACAAACCAATAAACATAAAATCCCTAGTTATCAGTATGTAACTTAAGCATGTATGTGGTGATATACAAGTGGATCATGTCTTGAGTGATAACCAAAATGGTCTGTAGTATATGGATATAGGAGGGAAACCTTATCCTGGTAATGCTACGGATGCGGCTCGCTTTGTGGAATGGTAACAAGTGTTGTGACTTGTCATAGATAGTCTGATCCTGATCATTCATGTAGACGACATAAGAGCTAGAGCGTCCTATACAATGAGTTTGTATAAGACCTGACCACGACGTGTTAACGTCTCGTTATGTAACACCGTTCATGACAGAGACTTCACTTCACTAGGATGACCATAGGTAACATGACCTCAATCCTGAGTAAGTTAGGAACTCCTGCCATTGAGGGTGGTCCTTTGATTTGTATGGGTGCGAGTGGCTAGGTTGCTGACTCAAACCTATCATTTTGGGAATTCGTCTGATTTGGGAGCTGGGAATTCAGCTACACAAGATGGAATTCACTCCTTCCCCGAAGTAGGGGTAAGTAAATAGATAACTCTATTAAGGGCTTATTCCAGGGCTTGAACGATGTGGCACCGTACACTTTCTCTTTGCCCGAAAGGTGTTTACACATAGTTGGACTATGTTGTATTGTTCATTAGAGGAATCGGTGGTACTTAAGGAATGAGATGTGACTACAGGAGCAAAACGGTAAATTGGCTCAATTGTACTTACGAGCATCTGTGAAGGGTCATTGTACTCATGATTGGTTATATCCGATGGACACAGAAATATATCTGTGGTATGAAGAGTTCAGTTGTTGGTCTTTAGTGGAATGCCTTGCAGTTAACGGATGGTGGATCTCGTGGTTAAAGAGTTTAGTCAGCTATTCACAGACCGTTGGAGCTTCGAGTCACAGGTTCATTAGGTCCCCTGGGTAGCTTGGATAAAGTAGAGAATCAGTGTTTGGGTTAGTTTGAAATATTCAAATTGACAAGAGGAAGTTCGATATATATGATATAATTGGACTAGTTGATTATATATGATATAATTTACTAAATGTATGAGATACATTATTTTTTAGGAATTTAGATATAAATATGATCTGTATCATGTGGAGGAAAAATTACTATAGTAGATATGTGATATCAAACTATAGGGTAAGAATATAATATGATTATATTCATTAATTATTAAATTGCTTAATTATATGATAATTTGCCTAAAACTTCTCTCGGACGTGCATTAGTGGGACAATCCGAAGTCGGTTATTGTAACCGAAGAATGAAATGAATTTTTTTTCATTTTGCAAGTGTTCGAAAAAGTTGGCAATCGGTGTGAAAACGTTACGATCGCATAGCTTGAGAGCCTATATGATAGTCACTGATAAATTGTAGAAATACAAGTTATTTATACCATTTTATTTAGATTATATGGCAAAAAGAAGGAAAAGTTGCATTGACCGTATAGAAATTGGCTTAGAAACGTGAAAATTATAAAGTTTCGTAAGCACACCCGCTAACCCCATTGCGATGGCAAAATGGAATGTCCAAGTCTTTGTTTTGCAGGAAACAGGTCACCGCATGCGACAATCGCTCGAGGAAAAAAATGAACAAACACTGCATGCGGCAGGCAATCGAGAACGAAAATGAACAACGCAATTGCAGCACATGCGACGATCAATCATAGACGTAAACGATCAATGCATTTACACCACATGCGGCAATCGATAAAAAGATCAAAGCAATTACACCGCATACGGCGATCGATCGTAGATGAAAAGAGCGACGCATTCGCAAGGACTTCTGAAATTGTACAGCTTTTCTGTTGTACGATTCTAACAAATTAAATGTGGCGCAGAGCGGACGTTTCCACCAAGCCATGGCAGGAAAAATCAGTTTTTCAGAGCGGGACCACTGATGCAGAGGGTGCCAAGGTCTATAAATAGCTACATCAAATTCAAAGAAAGGAGGCAGGTCTGAACTTAGAGAAAATCCGGGGAGAAAGACGAGACAAGACTGAAAGATAAGTCTCTGGATCAAGCAATTCATTCCCATTCCCGAAGAAGAAGCTCTGTGCAAAGATCACTTCTGCCTGGAAAACAAGCCTAAGAGGGAAGCTTTCCACTCCATTCCTACCACACGCCGGTAAGCAAATCGTCTCCGATTGGGATCCGTGTCAAGACATTGACATGCTTTCCGTATTTGTTCTCATTTTCTATTCATCTACTATGTTCATCTCTAATCTTTCATTTACTACCTGTAACAAACGTTTATCTTTAGATTTTAATATCATTATTCTATTCATCGTCATTTCTCTGTTCTTCACCATACATTCATCATCCATTTCTTCCACCATGTGTAACTAATCCCCCAGGGTAAAAAGGAAGGATTAAGCAAGTAAGTTAATCCTTGTTGAAGAAATCAACTCAATTTAGCTTACACATGCTCGATGGCATCTTCACCTGTGAGAACAGAAGTGAAGATGTTATTCCACCTCTTGAAAGAAAGTTGGAAGAATGCATTAACTAAAGCGAGAAGTATTTCCAGAGATGGAAACAACCATGTATTCACCACGTTCATCCCTGTTTCACCATAGACATATGGGAACGTGGTCGATCACTAAAGGATGTAAGCCAAGGGAAAGCGGAACCTTAGTTGGGTCCTCAACAAGATTGACGAATTTACGATGTCCTTTCCCTCAACCCATTCTCTTTCTAACACATTTCACAAGACTTGTCACCGCATTCATTAGATACTTTTGCACATCTTCACAGCCAGTCCTCACTTTGTATATTTAATTGTTTATTCATTTATTTGTTACCGCATTCTACTTTACTACTGCATCTTACTTTATCACCACAATTTATTTTACCACAATTTATTTATCATTGCTTTTACTTACCATCGATGTTATTTTATTATCGCATTTTACATTTCACCGCATTTTACTTTTCTCAAATCAATTCATTATTCTTTTTGTTTCCCGGTCGCATATACCACATCAGTATCGCATTAATCACCGCAATCCCTGTGTTCGACCTCAAATCACTCTGAGAAACTTGTGTTGGAATTATACTTGGTTCCAACGTAAGAAAACTTGTGACACGCGCATGCTACACGAACACATACTATGAAAGCATCTAAGCATCATCGCATACATCATTTAGAACATACTATCGCCTTTCTTATTTCTGCCTTTCTTTCCCATGATGACTAGGAACAGGCTATATTATTATTATCGCAAAGCACACTCAGCAACCTCATAAGTTGTTTGACCAAACACGAACGAATAATCATCAAATCATCAAGCATTACAGTCACTCATCGCCTAAAAAATTGCACACCAGCGCCTAAACGATCGCACACTTGTCCATAAACGATCACTTAGCTTTCCTAAACGATCGCATAGTGTGTCGTGTTTTCTAAACAATCATATACCATTTACTAAATGATCGCTTAGTAAAACCTACACGATCGTGTAGCTTCTTCTAAACGATAAGCATATAGTTATACAATAGCTCATTTTCTCTCCCACTTGCTTATCGTCTACACGATTTATTCTTTCTCCAACCTTTACCAAATTCACCAAAGACCACACTTTGGATTCTCACTCCAAGAATACCAAGGGCTCCATTTGGTGGTGTCGTCCCCGCTGTTGTTCACTTGTTCATGACTGTTCGTGTTGCTGCCGTTCGTGTAGCCAATCGTGTTGCTGCAACCGACTTGTTTGCTGGGTGATACAGTTTATGAAAAACACCCATCAAACTCAAATTAATGACAATCGAATGCTTAAATCATGCTCTAATACCAATTATTAGAGTATATTAACATGCAGTAGAGAAAATCATAATCAATAAGCACTCTAATTATACTTAATTTGAGTTTAAAACATGCTTCAAAATAACTATTACATAAGAGGGTTTGCTAAACACATTACCTTTAATGAAACCTCTTCAACACCAACTGAGCTCCACGTAAAAATGCTTCAATCTACAAATAGACCACCGCGAAGATTTTCTCTACTATTCTCTTACAAGAATTATGTGGTGAAAACACTAAATTGAGTTAGATTTTATGAAGATATGAAGAGGGTTTGGAGGATTTCGAATTTTGCAGAGTTCTTGAAGAAGTTTTGAATGCTTAATTTCATTATTCAGCCGAGCACTTTAATTTAGAAAGCTTTCATCATGCAAATTCAAAGCATGTATGAAGGTCAGCTTCTTCTTCATTGATTAAGTGGAATTCAATGATTAAGATGTTTTGCACCATAGTGAAGATTTCCAACTTTTGAAAATCTCCACTTTGTAATTTCAATTTTTTTTTTTTTTCAAATTTTGTTTTAAAATTGGTTTCTAAAATCGATTTTCAAATAAACCAATTTTATTTTTTTTATTAGTTTTATATAAAAAAAATTAATTCAATTAATTAATTTTTAAATAAAACTAATTAATTAAACCTTTTAATTAGTTTTGTTACTTTAATATCTAATATTAGATTAATAAAATACCAATTTTACTATAATGAATTTAATTTCATATTATTAATATTTAAAACATAATTTAAACATTAATTGATTCTCCAATTTTGTTTAATTTCGATAAAATTAAATATTTCAATTGTATCGAATACAATTAATAGAAACCCTAATTGAATTTGTACATTTCAAATCTTATCAAGATTACTCAATTTACTAATCCAAAATACGAGCTAGTAAAGGGACCTTATGGACCTACAGATCATGAGCTCCAATGATTTTTAATTAATTGGTTAAACTCTTTAAACCAAATTAATCAATATTTGTTAACTACCAAGACATTCCACTATAGTTCGATAGTTGCACTCTCCTCACTGTAGATATACTTTTGTCCATTTTAACCATAATCAGTAAGTCAATCCTTCACAGGTCGTTTTTTTTTACAGTTGGGTCAAAATTACCATTTTACCCCTAGAAATACATCTTGCTCCTTAAGTTCCCACTAATCCTCCATTGAACAATTGATTTATAGTCCAACTTATAAATCATAACCCTCTCTTCCATGAGAGGGTGGGGCACCGTTGTTCAAGACAAAGCATCAGCACTTAAGAGAACAACCCATCTGCTTACCCTAAATCGGGTAAGAGTGAATTCCATATTGCAAAGTTATGTCCCCAACTATCTATCCGATCTTATTCCTAAAATGGGAGGCTTATTGAGTAGTGCTATTGGACTACTCTCACCTATACAGATCAAATGATAATCCCAAATAAACAGGAGTTCATTGTTAGCTGAGGATTAAGATCGAGTTACCAAGGTCATTGAGTTTGAGATAGTCAATTTTGGTTGATATAAAGAAAAGTAACTATTTTGAGGTCCGGTCTTATGCAAACTCATTCCACAGGATGCCTCCACTCATATGTCTCCATATGAATGATTTTTGGATCACATCATTTGTATTAGTATACAAAATGGGTCACATCCAATAGTATCACCAGGATGAGGTACCCAATCTCATCCGTATACTTGTAGACCATTTTGAAAACTTGATCCTTTCTTATGTCGCCACATAAAGTAAAAGTATTCATGTTATAGCCATGGATATCTTTATTGGATTTTCATAGAAGGATGCAATATCAATAGTAATTTATTGAATGAAAAACTCAACAACATTTTTATTGATAAATAGAATATGTTATCAAAATTTACGAACTGCGAGTTTAGGATATTCCCAACACAATTTTCTTCCACACTAGCATTCACATAGAAGATTAGTTAAATGACAATCACCAAAAAATGCATAATCCTCTTTCCCTTTGTCCATGACTTCTATGTCTCCCTTCCAAATATAATCTAGAAAATTTACCTTACCCTCATTGGAAGATTGTTCAAGACTACTTACCTTTTCCCTGACCTTCCTTTTACCAAGAGACTGTCCAGAATTTTAATAAATAACTTCATTGATCTCTTGGCACGAACTTATAGCCTCATTGGGCTTAGAAGAATGAAAAATGTTGAACTTCATCTTCTCATCATTCAACCGAAGTGTAAGCTCGCCATCATATATATCAATCAATGCTCTGTCTGTGGCTAGGAATGGCCTTCCAAGGATAATGGAAATTTCAGAGTCTTCTTCCATATTTAGGACCACAAAATCTGCTGGGAAAATGAAATCATCAACTTTAACCAAAACATCCTCTACTACACCACGAGGGTAAGTGAGGGTACGATCTGCTAGCTACAATGATATCGTCGTCGATTATACCTCTCCTACGTCCTGTTTCCTGTACAAAGATAAAGGCATCAGATTAATTGAGGCTCCTAAATCACCTAAATCTTTATTTACCTTTAGATTCCCTATAGTGCAAGGGATTATAAAATTCCTAGGATCCTTCAGTTTTTGCGATAGCTTCTTTTGCAATACAGCACTACATTCCTCATTTAAGTTAACCGTCTCACACTTTTCAAACTTATTCTTTCAAGACAACATTTCTTTCATGAACTTCACATAATTTGGCATTTGTTCCAGATCATCTGCAAAAGGAATATTTATGTAAAGCTTTCTTTAAAATATCTACAAATTTAACAAACTGGTCATTCAATTTCTTTTTCTGAAAGCGCTGGAGATAAAGGATTTTATTTAACACAGCATGTGAAGATTCATAACTACTCCTTGATTTGGATGATACAAGAACATCACTCTTTTTTCCTTGATTTACATTACCAACTGTAGGACTCAATACCACATTTTCCTCTGTCAAGTCTATCACAGGATGCACAATTTTTTTTCACACTTCTCAAGGTTATTTCTTTGCACTCTTCCCTTGGGTTTTTCTCTGTACAGCTAGGGAAAGCTCCTTTGTTTATAGTATTCAATGTAGCAGCGATTTGGCTAACCTAAACCTCAATGTTCTGAATAGCTTTCTCATGACTTATTATTGTGCTCTCCAAGAAATCGGTTCTGCTCCTTGACTCCTTTATGAAATCCCCAAGCAAAGCCTCCACATATGGTTTCTTTTCAGAAAAACCTGGAGGTGCTACAAAACATTCTTATTATTAGCATATGAAAAATTCTCATGATTGCGCAAACTTGGGTGATAATTAGTGGGTTGGTACATCTGATAAGAATTTTGATGGGCTCCTTGAAATTGGTTCGCTTGGCACACATAATTTGCTTGCTCAGGTTTAGGCATTTCCCATGATGTAAATGCATTACAAGCCGCCATCGATGCCATCAATGGTTGAATACCTGTGGACAAGAGATTAGTGGCATTAGTCAATGTAGCCATCTGCGCCTTTAAAGCATTTACCTTGTCGAGTTCATAAATCCCAGCCACTCTAAATGAAGATCGTTCTGAGGGCCAATTATACTCGTGGCAGCCATGTCCTCCAATAGTGCCTGAGCAGCATCAGCAGCTTTTGCAAAAACTGAGCCACCTGCAGCAGCATCCAAGTGGATTTCATTGTACTAGTCAACCCATTGTAGAACAACTAGATTTGTAACCAATCAGGGTATCCATGTTGGGGACACTTCCGCAGCAACTCCTTATAGCGCTCCCAGGCCTCGAATAACTACTCGTTCTCAGGTACCAATGTGAGCAATTTTTTCTGCTATCACAGTTCTTTGTCAATTTTATCTAGACAACCAAAAGATGATTATTATCAGTGGTTAAAAGGAAAAAAAAATCAATCACACACAAATATAATTCAGAGTGAAACTAATCAAGGGTGTTGTTTCATTTAGGAACTACAATGAGTTATGACATGCAATTGATTGAATCGATAGACTGAGGCTAGAAGTTCAAAAATCAGAAAATCTTCTCTCGAGCTCAAACCTTCCTAATAATTAACCATCGACCCGAATCTCTTCTATTACTTGATTAGTTACAGAATTAAGACCCTTCAATCACACCTCTTATTATTCTAAATTCATTCTCATGCAATTTCGAATAACAATCTAAATTATTGGGTCCAGAAAATTAAATTCTCTCTCGAGACATCTAATTAACTTAAGTTCATTCAATTAGTGGCTAGTTAATCAAAAGCATTAAACACAAACAATTTAAAAATCTATGCAAAATCAATAAATTGTAAATTCAAATACTCAAAGTACCTAAAATCCACAAACATCCTAGAAACAGAGTTTAGCCATGCATGATTCTAACAACAATAACCAACAAATAATAAATCATCATGGAAAAACAATAATATAAACGTAGAAAAACGATCTCCCCTCGATAAGATTAAATCCAATCACAATCCCTTGACTCTTGCCACGAATTCTGGATTGGTATTCAACAGATTGCATGTTCTTGATCAATTCTTCCCATCACAATCAGCCCAAAAACGCTCTCGAATCAACCCTTAATCAATATCTTGAGTCTTCAGTTGAAATGGTTCGAAATCGTTGTGATTTACCTCTATAGGAACTTAAATTTTTTAGTAAAACCCTCTAAAAATTTCTCTTCCCAGACCTGGCGGCGCAACAACGTTTTTATACTACCCTCATCATATTGCAACGCTGCAAATAAGTGTCGCAACATTAGCATCATGCCAGCAACACATAGAGTTCGTAGCGTTGCAACGTTACAAGTTACATTGGGATCTGCCCTATTTTCAATTACTCATGGGTCTGCAGCGTCAGGGATAGCGTTACAACGCTCATCCTATGCTGGCTTCTCCGAATTGTATTCCAAAACTGTCTCTTTTATTGTCCCTTGATCCTTGGTTTCTTCCTAATTCCATAACCAACTCATAATTGTTCAAATTGGGAGTTTTGCCCCAGGTTTTTTTATCATTTTTGCACAAATTTCTCCTAATGCTTAGTTTTCTGAAATTACTCAATAAACCACATCAAACTAAACAAAACTAGCAATAGTAATTCTAAATTTGAAGGTAATAAAAGCACTTTTTAGATTTTTTCAATATGGTTCTAAGGATTTGATCCTTACAAGATACATGGACTCTGATTTCCAGACTGATAAGGATTCTAAGAAATCAACTTCAGAATCAGTGTTCACTCTTAATGGAGGGGTTGTAGTCTAGAGGAGCACCAAACAGGGGTGCATTGCTGACTTCAATATGGAGGCGAGTATATAACAGCTTGTGAAGATGCCAAGAAAGTTGTGTGGCTCAGAAAATTCCTGACTGATCTAGAAATGGTTCCAGACATGTCAAAGCCCATCACCCTTTATTGTGATAATAATTGTGTTGTGACTAATTCTTGAGAGCCTAGAGTCACAAACACGGGAAGCACATAAAGCGGAAGTATTATCTCATTCGAGAGATTGTGCATCAAGGGGACATGATCATCACGTAGATAGTTTCGGTGCACAATGTTGCTGATCCATTTACAAAGGCCCTCACGGCTAAAGTGTTTAAGAGTCAGTTGCAAAGTATAGGTCTATGGGACATGCCACATCTAGCCTAGAGCAAGTGGGAGATTTTGTATTGGGCACGTATTGTGCCCTAGTTTCATGTTTTGTGTACTTTTGTATTAGTATGACTTTTATGATGTACACCCCAATAGCTTTAGAATAAATGGGAGATTGTGGGGTTGATGTCCTAAATCTTGTGAGTCTTGTAGTTTTTAATTGTATTGTACAAACAGTTTATTTATTTAATAAAATCTGAGGTATTTTATTCTACATTTAGTACCATTAACCCACAAAACCAATAAACAAACATCTAAGGTTATCTTCTATATCTTAAACATGTATGTAGAGACATACAGGTGGATTGTGTTTAAGTGATAATCTGAATGGTCTATAGTAGATGGATAAGGTTGGGTACCTTATCCTGATGACGCTGCGAATATGCCCTACTTTGTAGATGTTACAATTACTGTAAAATTATACAAATGATTTGATCCTTATGGTTCATGTAAAGAAATATGAGCGAGAGTGTTCTATATAAAAGAGTTTGTATAAAACTAGACCAAGAAATAAATAGTCTCATTGTATAACACCATCAATAGTAAAGACTTACATTTCACCAAGATAACCATAGATGACATGACCTGAATCCTGAGTGAGTTATGAACTCCTGCTTATGAAGGTGCTCCTTTGATTTGTATGGGTAAGAGTGATTAGTTCGCCGAATAAATATGTCAACTATTTTGGGGATTTGTCTGATTGGAGAGCTGGGAACATGGCTACACAAGACGGAATTCACTCCTTCTTTAATGTCAGAGTAAGTGGATAAATTGCTCCTTTAAGAGTTGATTTCGAGACTTGAACAATGTGGCGTCATACCCTCTCTTGGCCCGAGAGGAATTTGGTCATATGACTTATTGTTCCTTAGAAGGATCAGTTGTATTTAAGGAGTTGGATATAACTACAAGGGTAAAATGGTAATTTGGGCCCAGCTATAGTTACGAACAATTTGTGAAAGGTCATCGTATTGTTAACTGGTTATATCTAATGGACACAAAAATATATTTGTAGCGCGAAGAGTGTAGTTGTCGGTCTTTAGTGGAGTGATCAGTAGTCCATGGAAGTTGGGTAATTTAATTAAAAGAGTTTAATTAATTATTCAAGTACCGTTAAAGCTTCAATCTACAGGCTCATAAGGTCCCCTTTGTAGCTCAACAAAAATTATTGAGAATTAATTTTGGATTAATTTGAATTGTTCAAATTAATTGAGAGATTAATTATATATGTTATAATTATTTTTAATTAATTATATGTGATATAATTAATATAATGAATTTAATACATTATAATATAAAGTTTATTTGAGAGGATATCAATATTTAAATATGATTCAAATATTAATTATATGAATTGGATTCATATATTTAATATAAATTTGATTTATATTAAATTTCATATATTATTAAGAGAATTCAAACTATAGGTTATATTGTATTTGATATAATATGAGAACTATAGATTATGTGTTATATTTGATATAACATATAGTTTAATATATATTATATGATAAGTTGGTATATATATATATATATATATATATAATATATATATATATATAATAACTGATTAAATTATTTTTAAATTTAATTGAGGAGGGAGTTAACTCCCTCCTCATGTTTCTCTCTTTAGAAATGGGAGGTTACGGTAGATATTGATTCTTTAAAAAAAAAAAAAAAAAAAACCACAGATTGTCCATGATTTTTCAGTGAAGGTCTCTCCCAGAAAGCACCTCCTCTCTTCTAAATTTTTTCCCTCTCCCAAAATTAATAGAGCCCACAAAACTCTTGTAATTCTCATACTCTAAGAAGAATACAGAGAATTACCACTTGATGGTGTCCCATTTGGGTTTTGATCGTGATCTAAGGAGAATCGAAGTGTTCGTGGCCGATCGAAGGTATTTCCTGAAGAATTTGTGTCTTCAAGGTATCTTTGAATCCTATCTTTCCTTTTCTGTAATTTATCTAAGCATGCTGTAAATTATGATAAAATACATATTTAGAGTTCTATATTTTCACGATTATATGAAATTTAAAATTGGGACTGATCCCCACTTCTGCATGGACCTCATAGTCATTCAATAAGATGATCTTGCGACGCCCGTTTGATAGTAAATTTTGGGGAACCCTCTGCTAATGCCAGTTATGTCAACGATTTTTCATAGTAGACAATGAGAAAACTTGGATCTCACTGAGTGTTGGGAGACCCTACTTAGGTCGACGATTTTAGTAGCGTCAGAACAAAATTTGTCCAAAAACAATAGATTTTGTTGTATTGTTTGTCAAAAAATTGTATTTCTCATCTAGCAAGTGTTAGTCCTTATCAAGACAATAATTGTCATTCACACCATTCCCTTGATAACATACTTTATTCCTCTCTCTATTGTGTCATTTTCAAACCTATATATGTTTGTAAAAGCTTGAAAATAGATGTGGTTGGAATTGAAGCCGACCACTTACTTGGGAAATCGTATTCCTTAAGCAAGAGATAAGATTTTAAAAGGGTATTTTTGCAAAAAAAAAAATAGTAAAAAGCTACTTTTTCCCACCATAAAAATGTTACTTTATTTATAGTGTGGTTTGGCTTAACTATATTGATCAATAATTTTTTAAAAAATCAATTTTTTCGTGATTCTTCACTATAGGACAAAAAAGAGTGATCATTCAAGCTTAAAACGTTTTTAGTGTTTCCAAAATTATTTGTTGATACATCAATAGAACTGTGGATATAATCGTAAATCAAAGAGTTCAGCCTCAATATTAAGATTAATCAGATATCCTTTTTAAAGTATTCTTAAAATATAAAAATAAATATCTTTATTAATTTCAAATATGAAGATATCATCTCTAACTTATTTGAGAAGTAAAAATAACTCAATTATAAATTTAAATAATATTTATTATCATTATTATTATTATTATTATTATTTACAAAAATATCCATCGATATCCATATTTTATAGGATTTCTTGCAGATTTAGCAAAATAAGTTTCAAAAATTAGGTCCATAATCCAAACTTATTATTTTTGCAAAAATAACAAAAAATTAGTTCAATAGACTTATTATACTCGATGTACTTGATACCCTTGATATACTATTGATATACACTTAATACACTACTGATATATACTTGATATATTTAATACCTTTGATACACATTTGATACACTACTGATATATACTTGATACATCGTGTATATCTCACTCAATTATCTAATCAGTATTTGCCACATAAAAACTTTATGTTTTTAAATATAAGATAGGTGCAACTTGGGATGCATAGACAAGTAGTTACCCTTTGAATTGCTAAGATCATGATAGCATGATGATGAAACTAAACCCTTAATCTTCTACCAAGTTCGTTCACACAACCCTGCCTAACAATCTCCCTCCCCATATCTCTAACCAAATCATGAATCTTCAACCTCTCACTCTCAATCTCAACCCCAATCAAACACCTCCATTTCAATCCTCTCAATCTATTCTCTTCATATATTCAACATCCATACATAAAAACACATTGGTAGAAAGTAGATACTAAAAAGAATATGATTGAATGTAGTGATTATATACTTATTCTTTTAGGAAAAAAATTATTAAATAGTCATCAAATAGAGCATTACTATTATTGTTGTTGATTCAAGCCAGAGATGGAACCTTAAATAAATAAATAAAAATGGAAAGTAAAACATGCCCAAAGCCACCTTTATAATATTTGTTTGTTCCTTCAAAGGTAATTAAGGCTTTCAATCATTTTTTTGGTCTCCAATTCCACTGTTTTCCCACTTATCCTTTTTAACTTTTTCTCCAAATGTTTGATAGCTGAGAAAGAAAGAATGAAAAGACAATAAAGTAATAATGGAAGCAAAATGGAAAAAAGTCTTTTTATTTGGAAACATCCAATGGCCAAATTTGCATATTTTGGTATTAAATTGCAATAGGCACATAAAACAAAGGGCTATTTGCAAAACCACTCTAAACATATAAATCCTATTTGCAATTAGAAATTTAAGAGAGAAGAAAATTATAGCATAGTAAAAGAAAATATAATACTTAATATGAAAATAGTCAATATTATATAAGATAATTATTTTAAATAAAAAAATGATTGAAAATATTTATAAATATAGCAAAATTTCATTGTCTATCAATGTCACTGATAAACATATCTAATATTGATAAATGTCTATCAAACTGTGATATTTTGTTATATTTGTAAATAATGTCGTTCATTTTTTGTATTTTAAAATAGCCCTATTGGATTTATATAATAATTGTTTGTTTAATTTGAAATTTAATAAATCAAGTACAATCTATTATGAAAAATTGTTCTATTATTGGTTAATTAATTTTCAATATTATAATTTTCTTTTATTCATGATAAACAAATTGTTACGGACCATGTTGTCCTTTCCTTTTCTAAAGTAAATCACTAATTCACATCACGACAATCAATGATTTTAAAAAATCTGATATTTTTATAAATAAAAAATAATGACTTTTTTGGAAAAGGAAAAGTATAAAGTTTTTCTCTTAAATATAATTTTTAAATACTTAACTCAACTTCTTTGCTCTAGTTATATGTACCTAGCTTTAACTTAAGCATAATTTTAATTGTTTAAAAAGGCATCATTTTAATAAATTAATGATCTTATTAAAATTTCATATTGATGTGATGTTCATAAGTACATGGTACGAATTAGTAACATTTTACCCCAATTTAGAGTCTACTTTGATAGAAACAATGAAAACATCAAGATGTTTTTATACAAATGATCCAAATTGAAAGGAAAAAAATGAGATTTATTTTCCTTTTTGAAAATGAGGGCCTTTTGTTAATGTCAATACGGAGTGAAATTACCCAAAGAAACTCTCGCACACACATAGAATAACCAATCTCGCTCTCCGTGCTCTCACTCTTCTCTCTCTTCACTCTCTCATAGTCCGCTCTCCTCCCTCTATTTTTCTCTGATCGCCCTCCTCTCTCTCGCTCTCCACTATCTCTCACTCCTCTTATGATCTCATTCTTCGACGTCCATCTCGTTCTGCAACTTCATCGAATATGGACATCATCATGCAGTTCAGAAAAGAAGAACGAAGAACGAGATTGGCACTCGTCAAAGAAGAAGAGGATAACGAATCAGCTCTCAACAGAGAAGAAGTGAACACGAGAGAAGAAGAAAGAAAAGAAAAGAAAAATGTAGAATGATGATGGAAGAAGAGAGAAAAGAAAAGTAGGGTTAATTTGTATAAATGCTTGAAGATGATATAAGTAAGAGTCAAAAATCTTAGGTTTAAAAAAGTAAAGCATTTTTCATTTTAGGGCTTCAAAATGAGTCAACATTCCATTTTCTCAAACATCAAAATAAATTTTAATTTATGCAGATAATCAAAATTATTTCTCGTGCCAATCATTAAAGTCCTTCAAATTTTCCATTTTTTCTTGACATAAATTAACTTCCCATTCGCTCTAAAGCTTTAAGCAATAGTTTTATTTCATTGGTGAAAAAAGAAAAGTTAAAAAGCTTACCGCGTATAAATTTCTCTTTGTAAAGAAAAAAGTGAAGTAAGCTATAAATAAAGGGTGAATGAAAATTGCCCTTAGAAAAGTTTTCAATTCATGAATTGAGTTTGTATAGGGTTTGACATTAAAAAAAGAGAGACTCTTTTGATGCCTAAAAAAATTGTCTGAAGAGAGAATCTCTCCCGACTACGTAATAGTAGCATCAGGAGTTATCGATAACTCCCGACGTCATATATAAGTCGTCAGTAGATTTGACCAATCTTCCGAAAAATGCATAATAGGATTAGGGATTTTGGGAGATGGAAGCCAACACTAACCAAATTCCCGACGATTTAAGTAATTCATCGGGAATCTAGTGGGAACTCCTAATGGCTCTCCCGACGGCTCATGATAGTCGTCGGGGGATGGGTTTTAAAACCCCAAATCGAAGGCAAATCTGGGATCTTTCTTCTTCATCCTAACTCTCGCAAATCATCTTAGATGAAACAGAAAAGTGTGTCACTAGAGAGTTCGTTCGTCCATCATCCACCGGTAAGCCATCCGTTTGTTCGTCGCCTATTCATTTGTCGTCTGTCGTTTGTTGGTAAGTCATCCGTCTGCTATTTATTTTCCTTTTTTTTTTTTTGAAAATTTTCATGGTTTTATGTTCTTATGTTTGAAAACTATTCTTATGTTTGTAAGAGAATCTACTCTTATGTTTGAAAAATGCTTCGAACTCTGCCTATTTTTTGGATTCTACTGAATTTTTTGCTCTAACCAAGTTTCTATCGTATATACTATTAACTAGGAGGATATAGTGGAACTGAAATCTATATTACATGTTCATCTAGATTTTAAATCTTCGAAAAATTACTTAACTTTTTTCTGGCTGATACTATCTTCTTTTGAATTTGATTTTAGGTATTTTTGAAACACTAGAATTTTCAATTGTGCATCTATTGGATAATACTTGAATTTTCAATTGTATATGTAAAAATTATTGACTATAGCATCATTTTTTTTATATAATTTTACAAGCTTTTAATTATTAAAAACATCCAATATGTCAGGGATTTATCATATGTAAAATTGAAAATTTAAAGTTCTATGAGATAATTTTTAAAATGGAGATATCTACTAGACTAATAGACTATAACTTATAATTTATCCTATATTAGTTAGTTGTGTTTAATAAGTGTGTGTCAAATGTTGGACATTGTATATGTTTTCTTGTGTTGAACATGAATATGCTAAGGTAGTGACTTATGATTGCTCCATTTTTCATTTTATTGAACCCTAGTATAGGATTAAAATGTCTTGATTTTATGAAAGTATAAGTGAAAACATTCATGTGTGAATGAATTGATATTCGTACAAGAACATCAACGGATACTGATATCAAATTCTTCTATTTCTGAAAATATTAGTGGAAGCATTAATATGTGGATGAACAACACATAGTATCACTGTAGTAACTAGGTCTTTTTGTGATTATGATCATAGTTTGATTTTGTTAGATTCGATTTATAGTTCGAGTCTCCTTTTTATGAGCTTTTTTTATGTCCTTGTATATTCTCTTATTCTGTTCAATGAAAAAAAATCTAATGCATTTTATTTGATTATGAAAGTTTATGAATTTTGAATGTTGTTTGGGATGGGTTGAGATTAGTTATTCTTTTGGAGTTTAACTTGTGGTCTTTGTGTATTTGTGGAGGTTTTAGGTTGAGAACACGTATTCTTTGAAGTGTGTTGATTTTCTTTATTTTGTAAGATTGTTTCTCATTTCTTGTTTTATAGGATTGTACGATTTTCTTTGTTTTATAGGATTATAAGATTCACCTTATGGTTTTTGTTTGTTTTTCAGGATGTTGTGTTGGTGATCATGTGTTGGAGATGTTGCTGAGAGTTCTTTCTTCTATGTATTTGTGAAAACATATTTCTTTTGTAGACCTTTTTGCCAATTTTTCTCTATTTTGTGTAATAAAGAATTCTCTCGACTTTGTTTGTTTGTTTTATTTTTTATGTGAATATTTTTTTAGTTTCTTAATAATGTTATATATTTTAGGTTATTCGGATCAAATTAAAAATAAAAAATAAAAATTGAAAAAAATGACTATTTCCCAACGAAAAATGTCGGGAGTTTCTATACTCCCGACGGCTGGTCGAAGAACTCTTGACGATGTGTGTACATGCATAAGGAGTTCCAAACTCTCGACATCATATAACAAGCATCAGGAGTTTGTTCAAACTCCCAACGGTGTGTGTTTTCATATCGGGAGTTGTACTCTTGACGGACATATCCCGACCAAACTCCTGACAACAAGTTCGTCGTCAGGGGTGGATCTTCCGACACGTTTCTTACCATTTCTCGACGAATTGAACCGTCAGAAAATGGGTGTTTTCTTGTAGTGTGAGTATCTATAATTTATTTCCACGTGCTACTGAATTCACCAATTCTCTAAATGGAGTAAACAAAAAATTTCAAAAACTCTTAGTTGAAAGGCTTTTCTCTAATCTCTCCTTTGTATTTATTATTATTATTAAGATTATTTTTTTTGTAATGAAGCCCTTTTC
Source organism: Benincasa hispida (assembly GCF_027475165.1). Taxonomy (NCBI): domain Eukaryota; kingdom Viridiplantae; phylum Streptophyta; class Magnoliopsida; order Cucurbitales; family Cucurbitaceae; genus Benincasa; species Benincasa hispida. The sequence continues at coordinate 56,100,704 of NC_143482.1, forward strand.
ATTGTTTTCCTTTGGAAAAAAAAAAAAAAAAGCATAAACTTATTTTTTAGACTACACCATCAACCTTTACAAATTTATATAAATTTTAAAAACAAAAACTCAAGCCTACACAAATTGAAATTTCTTTTATTATTAATCCAAATAGAGAACCAAAGATTCTCTTATGGAAATCTCTAGATATGGTTTATTGGCCAAACAATTAGCTTAGAGAAACACACCACCAAATAAGGGTTTAGTTTAATAAACAAAGAAAAAAAATCTTCTCATTGTGGGGCATGAATAAAAAAAAATAGACCAAACCCCAAAAATGAAAAGGAATCCATCCCACAACATGCATAGTGAGGAATAATATTGAGAAGTTGAGAGAATAATAATCATAAGATTCAATTGAGGGAAAAAAAAAAGATAGTTACATTGTATAAAGAGAAGAGTAGTAGTCACTAGTCACTACCACTACTCCACCACTACTCAAGTGCACATTAGCCCCCATTATAACCAATGTTGGAGGGTGTTGACTCTCTTTTATTTTCTTTTTTTTTTCCACCTAATTATTATATGGACTGAATAACCCCTAAAAACTTCCTCATTTACCTCTTCAACTTATCAATTGGATCTACTTTCAATATAACACCTAAGAACTTCCTCATTTCTTTCCCCCATTTTTTCTCTAAATTAGAATGTTATTGTCATTTATCATTCGAGAAAGAACAAGTCTAACGGGAACGTAACCAAATTACTCTCCAAACGTTTCACCAAAAATGAAGAGAGAAAGTTATATTAAAAAAAATATATATTTCCAAATCAAAGAACATCTTTAAAAGGATGGTAAAGCAAAAAAAAGCATATGCCACTTTATTCTTTGGAAAAATATGATTAAGAAAACAAACTGTTGACAACATTCTCAATCACAAGAATATACTCTATGAACTTTAGGTTTATGGTTTGAGTCGATATGTACTTCTAATTCAAAATAAAAGTAAAAGATACAAATTAATTTGTGAACTAATACATTATTTTATACAAGAACATATATATATATATATATAAATTTGATCACTCAAGTCGAATTCAAACAGTCAATTCGAGCGTAACTCAATAGTAACCTTTCCACCTCCACAATTTGTTATACAATATTCTAACTCAAAAGAGGGGAAAAAAAAAAGGAAAAATTCAAATCCAAAGTATATTGACCCAATTAATAATGGCTCTATAACAATTATTAATAATTCTATAGCATTCGATTTGTGTCTTTGAAAACCAGATCCAAATCGAAATTACTACAGAATAAATCCATTAATTTACATTAAGATTGCATATCTCATGCTGTCGCTTACCATAAGATGATTAACTTCCGAGATTCTTGGAAACTCGCCGGAGACCCACATCCCGTCGACGCCGTTTACATGTGGTTGAGAAAAGCAAGACAAAATCGAAAATGGGGTTCGAAGAAGACTATAAATCATTGAAAACCCATATGAATTTCCTTCTCTCCGGTCGCCGTCGACCACCGCCGCCACCCTTCCGCCGCCGTCAACTCCGCCTCCACCGGCGCCGCCGTACATGCTTTCATCTGCCACTCGTGGGCTCTTCCTTATGTTGTGGAGGTTTCTTCTCACCGCCGCCGCCAACCGCCACATCGGATTATTATTCTTCTTGAGATTTGTGATATAAAAAAAAAAGGATGAATTTTGGAGAAGAAAGTTTAATAATTAAGAGATTTTGAAGATAGTGTAGTTGGTGGGTGTTTATCATGAAGGTTTATGGACACCTTTTTAAGGACCTTTGAAAGTTTTTTTTTTTTTTTTTTTATTTGTTGGGTGTAACCATTTTTTTGGGGTCCATTAATATCCAACCCAATATGCCGACAATGTTACCTAATTATTCACAAATCCAAATTCTTTTATGATTTGTGTTTGTGTTTTGTTTTTGGGATTTGGTACGTAGTAGAGAAGAAATTATCGATTATCGATTGAAACAATGTGGTTGGTAGTTTACATCGTTAATTCTATAGAAGAGCTATTAGGGTCATCTGTACATTAGTATATCAATCGTGATATTTATAATGTAATTTGGAGGATGTTGGTATTGATATCTCAATTGATCTTACTAATACCCATAATACTTACAGAAAATATCATCTATTAATCTCGATATTAAGATATATATACTAATAACAAGATTTATATTTTAGTTTAAAAGTAAAAATATAACTTCTGTTATTAATTTAAATAATTTTTTATAAGTTTTTCACATTTAAAGTAGTATCCATTGATATCAATATATCATCTTTATATTTGTAAAATTGAAATCTCCATATCAATATTTTAATCCTTAGGGTAAGTCTGACAAACACTCCTAAAAAAAAGAAAAAATCAATTGTTATGTATATAGATAGTATTTATCAATTATAAAATAGTGGATCAAACTTTCAACATATAAAAGAAATAATATGCATGTCAATTACTGCTAACTAAACTTATTTAATTAGCATATTGAAATGTCAATATATTTCTGTAAATGATGTAAGAAGTTGTGGTACTACTTTGACAATTTCAATCAAAAGTTTTTGCTCCACTTCTAAATGCAAAAGTTCCACATTAATTATATCAAATTTGATTAATGAATATGTGAAAAATGTATATAACTTGTTTCTTTAAAGTATATATATCTTCCTCTAATTTATCTATATAAATTCATAATTTCAACCTCTAAAACAAATTCAATTTAATTTATATTACTCATATAATACTTTTATTGAACAAGTTTGAAGGTAAGTAGAGAACCATTTAGATTGATTAAAAAGAGTTCTCCTCCTATCTCGATTTGCTTTTAAAATTTACAAGATCTCATTTTTAAAGGTCTCTTTATGCCATTTAATGTTCTCCTATATTTTCGATTTTATCCTCTAACATATTTGGCTTGAGTGTAACAGTAGAATCTTCAAAGACAAGCTCAAATCCCCTTTTCTCTCTATACAAGAATATTATCCTTGTTGTTCGTTGGTGTTCTAAATCTATGTTTTATTTATTATTATTATTATTTTTTTTTTTTTTGTGATTATGATATTTTAATTCTTACTTTGACAAATTGATGTATATATATATCACTGGACCTTAATACATACTATATATTAGTTAAGTTATACTCTAAAGAAGTTTATATGTATATGCATATATCAAAGTGCTAATGATGTGTTTGAGTAGTATTTCACTTGCACAAGTAATAGAATTTGTTGCTGCATATATAAATATAGGCATAGCTCTAGGGCTATAAAGAAATATATTATTTAAAAAAAAAAACAGTAAAAATTTAATAATAAAAAAATTGTACATGTAGGGTTGAGGTTATGAGTAGATCTTTTGGTAGCTAGCTTTGACCAATCTATCAAGTATTCAATATAATTTGAATAATTCTTATCTTATATCTTAATTAATTAATAATCTTTCAGAATCACTTTAATAAAACAAAATACCATAACAAATTTAAACTCATACAAGTAAGAGGGTGTTTGGCATTTCCTTCCATTAAAAGAAAAGTATTTTTTAAAAATATTTTACAATCAAAAGTAATTCTAAAATATTTTAGAAACATATATAGAAAAACATTTGAAGTTGTTTTAAATGGAAGTGGAACATTCTATTTTAAAAAGTTTTTTTTTTTCAAAATTCATTTCAAACTCATCTGAATTTCAAAATAAGCCTTATTTTAGAGAATGATTTTGAGAAGGATAAAAGTAATCAAAGAGGAATCTTTGTCTTAAAAAATGTAATTTAAAGAGGAATCTTGACAATCTTTTTGTGTTTGGTAAAATTAATTCTCTAATGAAGCCATTTAAAATCACTTTTTATTGTAGGTTAGTTTACAAACTTTGCCCAATATTAGTTGTTTCTTAAAAGAATGTATAAATTTAACCGATTTGTTAAACGTAAAATTAAAAATTTAGAGTCCGTCAAAAATAGAATTTAATAAAGCAAAGAAAATAAGTGTAACTCTTAAACTTTAATGAGTACTTTAATTTTATCTTCTTTTTAACAAAATACAAGATTAGCTAGGATATCTCAACTAGGTTGACACATCATTAGCAACCTCATCCTACTCCAGGCCCAAAAAGAATAATTAACAGAACCTATTAGACATAAATTGATTTCGTATTTAGTATTTTGGACAATTAACTCTTCATTTGTTTAAAAGGTCCATTATTTTAAAAAAAAAAAATGGTCGAATAGGCCACTTATAAACTTGAAAGTTTAATTTAAAGATATATTACATACAAAAATAAATTTTTTTATTTTAAAAGATCAAAATTTAATAATTTGACATATAAAATGAAAAGTTGTGAGATTGGACAGATATATAAGTCTAAAGTTAATAAAAAAAAAAATTAGAGATTAAACTTGTAATTTTGATCTTTTTAAATGTTTTGCCTAAAATATCATTATAGTCCCATGTTTAATTTTTTAATGTTATATTAAGATAAGCATATTTGAAAGCATATGTGGTAGGTTCAAATTTTGGAGTGTGGGAGAAATTTCCAAAAGAAAGTGGGGAAGAAGAATGAAAATATGGGATGTAGTGTTTGTGATAAGGACTTGGCCACAAACCAAAAATAAAATGGGCAATGTGAGTGCTACTCCACTATATAGCCATCTTATGTTGCTGTCAACTTTCACTGAATTATGTCCTTACAATTTTATAACATTTAGATTTCAACTTTGTCAAATGTTTTTCCTTGTTAGTATCACAACTTTCATTTAATATATATACATATAGCTAGCTTGTCATTTGCTCTACATCCACTTGATTATATCATAGAAACTTCTAGTGAAACTTTTATTTGTGAAGTAAGTTTATGATTTAAAATATATATAATAGAAGATCTCGGGATAAAGAGTTCGATTGAATTTATCATTTTCAATCTTTAGTCTTTATATACTTTGAAATGTTTAATTTTAGCCCTATCTTGATTTCAATAAATCTTAAGTTTAGTTCTTAGTGTTGGTTTATTAGGAAAAGACTATTTATATGGAGGTGGAAGAATCTCATGTTTCAGAGGAATAGTCTAAGTACGTTTTATTGAGGAGATCCCATACAATGCTTGTAGAAGCGTTATTGTAGAATTGAGGAGAGAGCTCAAATTTAGGGGAGCTTAAGTTGAAACTGAAGAAAAAGCTATACATGAGTAACTGAAGGGAGAATATATCATATTAGTACTTCGTTGTAATTGCTAAGCTCTTTCTATAGTGAAGTCTATTTTCATCAAGCACACAGCCTCTCAGAAGTAGGTGATAGTATTGCACTGAAGTGGGTTATCAATATCTGTTTCTACTATCTCTATTGTTATTGTATGACATGAAGTTATTATGTTTATGAATAACCATGTTGCAACATTGTGTATGACATATGTATAATGTGTTAGATCCACTTTATCTTTTTCATATTTTATGAAAAAACAATGAATCTACCTTTCTTTGTTCGATGTGCTACCACTACAAGAAAATGTATTTTCAGTGACAAACTTTTAGTGGCGCATCATATTTTTGTCAGTAAAGGAAACTTATAGCAATACATTAAGATATATATCACAAAATATCATCTTTAGCAACGAATCTTTAATTAGTGTCACAAAAAACAATGAATCTAATTTTCTTTCATAGTCTTGTCAATTAGAGATATCCACGAGGTGAAGTAGGGTCATAGATAGCTTCTTCCGTTCTCATCCTTGTTTCTCATTTTATTATCCGGTTAATTTTACATGGATCGAGACAAAGATTTTTCATGGATACCGATATTTTATCTTTAATTTTATTGGTATACTTTAATCTTAATTGTCCCTATGCCTCTTAGATGATATAAAATATAACTAAAATTAATTAACATCATATAAATATGGATGATTGATGATGTAATGCTGATATATGGTCAATATTTATACAATATACATATTGACCTAACTATAAAAATATAAAGATGAAATCGTGGTTAACATCAAAAACACAAATATGAAATGTATAATTTAATAATGCATAAATGAATAACTAATTGTGATTAATAAGTTTAAAATTAGAATGAGATAATTTTAATTAATTCCCATTATAAACATACAATAACTACAAGCATGTGAGAATTAAATAGTTAAATAGGTAGTGAGTGGTCAACTAAAAAAAGTTGTCTATTAAGTTCATGAATTTGCATAATCCCATATTATTAAACAAAATACAAAGTGGATGTTTTTTTTTTTTTTTCCTTTTTCCTTTATTCTTTTTTTTTTTTAATTTTCTTCTTAGATCAAAGTCAACGTTATTTTTAATGATCAATTTAAATTACAATATGTGATTAAGCTATTAAACCTACCGACACATTATATTTGAATATGGTAGACAATGAAAAGGCATTTCAATAATAGCTATTATTTTTCTTATGACATTGGGTTGGAGTGCTTTGCCACTATTTTTATTGATTTTGATTTTTCTTTTAGTACTTGATTTTGATTGATTGATTGATTATTATTTCATACCATTCAAATGTTTTTTTTTTTTTTCCCTTTAAGTCAAGGTTATAAAATTTCATGTTTTTTAGATGTAAAGTAAGAATTAAGTCTACTTGCAAAAAGAGAAAAAAGAAAAGAAATGTGAAAAAGTTTAGTTTCGATCAATTCAATGAGGTTAAAAAAAAGAAAGAATTTAAATTTAAAAATTAGTGACTTAAAAAATATTACCTAGTGGTGTAGACTTTATATTAATAGTATACAACTTAAGATGATTATATTTTACATTAAATTACTCTATATTATTCTCATTTGATCTATAATATATATGTTATGTTAATTGAACATTATATTTATGTTGACAAAAGTGTTTACCATTTAAACTAGCAAAGAAAAACACATCACAATGTTATATATATATATATATATATATATAGTTTAAGTTTAATATTAGTTCATACTTTAAAAAAAAATAAAATTAAAAAAAAATAATAATAAAAAATCTACAAAGGTCCATCTCAAAAGCAATTGGATATAAGAGGAGTAACATTGTGAAATTTCTCCAACTTTTTAATGTGGAATCTTCTCAACATACCTCGTTAACATTATGTTTATTTGTGTTTACCATTCATGGGAGGAACCTTTTTTCTTTTTTCTGTTTTATTTTCTTTGTTAAGATGATGTCTATTTGAGTTCATCATTCTTGGAAGTAATCTCTTTTTTCGTCAAATACATGTCTTAGTTTATGAGTTTTGATATTAGATTAGACAAACATTTGATTCCATCTCTAAAAAGTCTCTAACATTTGAACTTTCATTTTTTCTTTTACCAATAGAATATATCTATCTTTTAATTTTGTATTCAATGAAATCATAAAATCGAAACATTTATGTAAGTAAATTTAAAAGATAATATCGGACCTATTATATATAAAATTAAAAGTTTAAGAATTTATTAAAATTTAAAGTTTCGAAATTTACATATATATTTAAGGACTTACATATATTTTAGACACAAAACTCAAAGATGATGAATATATTAGACATTTTGGAAAGTTTAAAAATTATATCGACACAAACTTATTTACGAAATAAATGTGTAATTTAATTTTAAATTCCTTTTTATAGAGAATGTATTATGTTTAAAGGGAAACATATATTTGTAATAACAATCATTTTCTAGGAAGAAAAGAAATATATTTGTTCATGTTCAATACATTTAGAAAGGTGAAATTGTCCGACTTGTATAAACAGAAACAATAGAACATGCTTGGTCTCAAACTTAATACCATTTTTTTTTCTTTTATCGTTTTTTTTTTTCAGTTTTTTTTTCCTTGAGGAAGACACTTATTTCCTTATTTTTGTTGGCTTCGTAACGACAAATCAGAATATTTTTATTTTGAGTGACATATTTCTTGCACTTAAACACCATATCTTTATATCATTGATTCCCATATTCGAAAAAGAAAAATAATATATATAATCTTCTAATTTTGTGGTGTAAAAATCCTTCAACATGTCCAAACCATATACTTTTATGAGTTCGATAACAATATCATGGATGAATGGATATTTTTCATTATTTCGTAAAAAAATTATAGAGTAAAAAACATAAAAAAATATTAACTTGTTAAAAAAAATGAAATGGTTACTTTTAATTTAAAATTTTCTTTTATCAAACAATTATTCATATCGATATTCACTTGACATTTTTATAAAATTATGATTTCAGAATTTTCGTCAATTATGGACATTTTAATCCTAGAAAAATATTTAAGAAGAATGCATTTTTTAAGAAGATTTTTTTTTCTTTTTTTCTTTTTTTTTTTTGGGAAAGGTTAAGAAGAAGATTTTTTTAGAAGAATGTTTTTCTTTTTTTTTTTAATATTTTATTCACTTTGTTCCAAATTGCGGAGTTTCTAGATTGTGTTGTCCGATCCCGACGCGTGGTTGGCTGTCGTGAAACTCACGTTCCGAGGGTATAATCTTCTGTAACGCGGTATAGCCATTTTTGGAGTCGGTTCAATCGACTTTCTTTATGGGAACTATGGGCCGTGAAGAATATCACTGGCCCATTATATTTTCTCAAAAATAATAATTAGATATTTAGAAGTAATTATATTATCATTCGGAAAAATAGCAAAAGGTGGAGTATTTTTTTAATTATAGTAAACCACATACATATCATGTGAGTCCAACTATTTGAAATCGTAAAATGTTCTTTATCGCCTCTTTTAATTGCAATGTAATTAATTTGACATTTGTATTAAAGAGATTGTAATTAATTGCTCAACTATATATCCTAACAGACTTTCAACGCCAACTAACATCATTATTTCAAACGGATAATTTTCCATAAGTCTCATGATTTAACAATTTTTTTGAATTTCTGTATCAAAATTTAATAGTTAGTTTGAATATTTCAATATTATATAACAACTAATTTTCAAATCTTTGCTTGAAATTTAAAATATTATATTGTCTTATTTTTAAATGGTTATTATGATTATCTTATTTTGGATTTTAGAACTTATATTATATTAGTTTCTGTGACTAACTTTTTATATTTATAGTAGATTTTCTCTTAATCAAAATTAAATTATACGTTTTTTAAATTGTTTTTATGATCATCTTTATTATAAATTTATTTTAAACATGGAATAAAAAAAACGCTCATTTTTTTAGTTATTTTTTTTAATCATATTATTTTTTATTTTAAAATTTTCATTGGGAAGAATATCAAATTAGAAATTTCATCAAATTTATAGCAAATACAGTCTCACATGTGTTCTCATTTTTCTTTAACCCTAAAATGCCTTCATCTGGATTTTCAATTACACTGCAACTAATCCTACCATTTGTAAAATTTTTAGCATAAATCATTTTGATTTTCTCCTACATTATCTCCCTCCACTTTTAGAATTTTAAAAATCAAATGTAATTTTTTTTAATTGTCATATTTGATCTTATCTTCAATTTCAAATTTTATTTTATCTAATTTTTCAATTTTTATCTTTTTCTTACTGATTTTTTTTTTCTTAATTGACGACAAGTCTACTTTGGAGGCTTGACATAACCGATCAAATCCATGGTGCAGGATGAAAGACTCGACTTAATCGACCACGACCAATAGTAAGTCACAAAGTCGCTTCATTCCAAAGTGATTCCTATTGAGTCGTTGTATAAAGGTAGGCCAAGCATATGAACGGTGTTGGTATTAACATGTTTATCTTAGGTGTAACGACCCGACCCCTAGGACTTAAGTTAGGCCGTTACTAAAATACATGCATGCATGAAACTTAAAACGACACTCTTTTATGATGAAATAAATGCTAAATAGATCAAGGGAGTTCAAAAGTCCTTTATTAAATGCAAATATTAAAAACAATAATAGGGTACCCATAAATCATAAAGGTTAATAAATAAGTATGAAAAACAATTCTTAATAATAAGTTTCAAACAACAAAACTGAAAATTTAGCAAAAATATGAAGGAAATCTAAGTCTTATGAGCGAAAGCATAAAAACTGGTCCCAGTGACTCGATCACGGATTCTGCTTGTCATTCGCCAGCGCGTCCCTAATCTTACCTGAAACAACAACATGAGAAAAAATGAGTATAAAATACTTAGTAAGTAAACCCTCTACTAGAGTTAGGCTAGGCATCTATGTCCTCTAGATACCTAACTCTGGTGAAATATATAAATTGCTCTAGTCCTCATGGGATACATATACTCATGAAACAAAAAGGAGACTGAGTTCTATCCTACTGTAGTTAAGTATGCCCACTACCTTTGGTGAATCCTAAAGGAGACACAATCTGGTGAATCCCGAAGGAGACACAAACTGGTGAATCCCGAAGGAGACACAAACTGGTGAATCCCGAAGGAAACACAAAATCTAATGGGCATCCAACTAATCAGTAAGGACACTTGCAAAGTCTCAACATCATAATTATCACTATGTGAATCTATGACATACATATATACCTCAACATCATGGCTCTACAACATACACATATACTTCAACATCCTCAGATCAAATACAACCATATGAAATCACATACCATCTCATACTAGTATTCAAGTGTCTATGTGCACAAATAAATCTTTTAGACCCTCAAGCAAGAACATACATCGGTTATACTAAAGTATCAGTTCATCATGCTGTCATTCTACCATAGCATTCATCCATCATGCTAGCATACATCCAGTGTCTGACCCAATTAATTCCAATAGTAAGATTACTTATGTTACACCCCGCCCCAGACCACCCTCTTAGCCTAGGAAAGGGTGTGACTGCAGCAGTTATCAACCCTTTGGTTGACACTTACTGCCTAATAACTCTTGCGGAATAACTCTGATACCAATATATAACTCATATACAGCGGAATGTCTTTAGGCCAAAATTTATTAATTCAGAAACAAAACATGTTTGGAGTCATTACAACACTAGATTCATAAGTCCCAAAGCCAAAAAACCCTAGTCCCTATATGAACAACGAAAACATGTGTACAATATTTACAGTAACCACCTAAACAGACGGGTTAAAATATCTTTATCCTTTAGTGGTAGAGCAGATGCAGAGCTATCTTCTGAGGATTTGACTGCTACCTGGGGGAAAGGAAAATATTTGAAAACGGGGTGAGCTTGCTAGCCTAGTGAGTGACTTAAGAAAGATAATTGATTCTCATGCAAAATCTCAATAAAGAGTTTAAACTGAAATATAAGCTTCTACAGTACATTGTACTGCAGTATAACCATTTTCCAAGCATAAAGCATATAAAGTTGTTTTAATCATAAAACATTAAAACCGTTTCTCAGTTGAGAATAATCCTATTGTGGTTAAAAATAGTCCCAATACCAACTTCTAGTCAAGAGAGAACCCTTTTGCTCAATCTCTGACTCTAACTGCCTACGTGCACGTGGCCATACTAAGTACCGTCATACCTTAGGTACTTCTGCTCAGATACCTTCTCAAATGTCCTTCAGTATCAAGCTGCTAGGATACCTTCTCAAATGTCCTTTGTTATCAAGTGGGTCTAGTACCTTCTCAAACGTCCTTCAGTACCAAGTTGGTTAGATACCTTTTCAAATGTCCTTCGGTATCTAGTTGGCCAGATACCTTCTCAAATGTCCTTTGGTATCGCGTTTTAAGTAAAACTAGTCATAAATGACTTTCTCTTTAAAGCATGTAAAGTATAACACATATAAAAACATGGCTTTAAAGATACTAACGCATGTTAGGTATATTTAACACATATAAATAGCTTTTCAACAAACTTCCCACACAGGCATGCGTTTAAAACATAACTCATGGTTTACTTGGAAATTGCTTTGTAAAACTATCTGGCATGAGAATAATCTTCTTTAAAACATGCTTTCTTTAAAACATTGTAAATATTTAGTCAAATATTTTATTCACTCACCTCGATCACTTAGGAACTTTTCACTCTAGAAGTCCTTGTTTACCTCGGGCTCCCTTTTTCACCCCTAGAATCCATATTCAAATTATAACTCAGATTATTCATAGTTATAAGCCTTATTTCGAGATACTTCCTTCTACAAACATGTTCTAAAATAACTCAGGAAGTTCACCCTAAACTCTAAGCTCCGAACTTCTCGTGGTTTGGCTGGAATCTCAAAATATTCCAGACTGGCCCAAGCTTACCCGATAGCCTGACTCTTCTGTATTCTTCTCAGTTTCCAGCCCAATCCTTTAGAGCTTTTTCTCCGGCAGCCCTACCCTGAAAACTAGACTTTCAAAGCTTTCATGTGGAGTACTCCAAACGCACGAGTATTTTGGGAGAAATCCTCGTCCCAAATTGATGCTGTTTTTCAGACTTCACTGTCCACTACGTCCTCCTTGAAGTTCTATGATCAACGTATGGATTTTGCTCTCAACGCAATGTTTACTCAGCTTTCCCACTCTTTTTAGTGTCTTTTTGAATTGTAATCTGAGAAAGAAGTCTTTGGCCCTATTTATAGGCGTCCAAACACTCTCCAAGGTTGACACCTCCTACTTGGCTGCATGTCCAAGTGTTTCTTCTTCACACTACCAACACAACTTTTGATCAACAAAATGTAAGTATCCTTCTCCTACATAGCCAACGCAAGGGGGCTCAATTTGCATGTCCTCTTATGCAACAACCTCAAATGCTTAAGGCTTAAGGTTTCCTCACAAGAAGACACATGTTTGATGACGTCCTCTAGGTGAGCTCATCTTTCATATGCGTCTACAACCCTTGGATGTTCAACGCATAGTCTATAATCAATGCATAGCAAGCCAACTCACTTAGTCACCGTAAGTCCTAACCATCGCAAGAGCCAGCCACCACCAACGCAACCCAACTTAGCCATTGCAAGAGCCAGCCACCACCAATGCATAGGATGGCCACTCGTCCTCGATGCATTGCTCACTCAGCATCACCGCAAGGCTCGTTTGGCATCAACGCATGGCGCTTGGAATAGGCACTGGTCACCAATGCATGGGCATGTGGCATAGGCACTGGGCATTGCTCGCAGGGCTCGCTCAGCCGCATGGGCACTTGGCAGGGCACTCGATGCATGGGCGCTTCACCACATGGTCACTCGACGCATGGGCTGGGTGCTTGGTAGAGGTGTTTCGCAGAGGCGCTCGACGCATGGGCGCTTGGTTGGGCGCTGTGCATCGACGCATGCCACCCTTCTAACGCATGCCTTGCCCGCGTCCTCGCCTACCCTTGTGCCATCCAACCTTCCAACGCATCACTTCAATTTTCCTTCCTTCAGCCGCATGGACGCATACCATCCTTCCAACGCATCCACCGCATCCAACGCATCCATCATCCAACGCATCCAACACATCCAACGCATCCATCATCCAATGCATCCAACACATCCATCATATAGGTTTATACTTTGCCAATTTTCCAAGTTTTTCCCCAAAAGTCAAGCTTCCAAATACACATTTTTTTTCTAATTTTCCACCCTTTTCTCTACCATCACACACTAGTTTCCACATCAACCTACTCACCACACTAGTCTCAGTAGGGAACATACTCAAGTAGAGAAATTAGGATTCGGGGTTCACAACTTACCTCAGATTTGGTCCCAAATTAATTCATGTAATTAACCTTCTTACAACTCTTGGAAGACTTTTAATCCACCCTATAACATACATTACAAATATTAATTTAGCACCCCAAGTCCAAAAATAATAAATCCAAAGTTTTAAACTCATCTTTTGGGTCTAAATCCAATTAACCAAATTAAATCAAATGTCCCCATATTTAACTTACCGAAGTCACGGCTTGGTTCGAGGTCAGTTCCAAAGTTCTATTTATTTGTCCAAACTGAACCTAAATCAAAACCAAAGTATAATAACTAAATTTTCAACTTACCCTTAATAAAAAAGGGAACCAAACCAACTATTCACCCAAAACTTACCAAAATTGACGGAACTCATAATCTTGTCGGTAGCACCCAAAAGACTTTAAAATCCCTCCAAACTTTGTATCTAAAATCCAAAATCACAATTAATCCAGTAATTAGGACCATAATTGGTTGGTTATTCGAAACTTGAACAACAAATCCTCAAATTCCCAACAAAACTCACCCAAACTAGTAGATCCAGTGAGTGGTGACGACATCCTGCTTGACGGTGGTGTCGGAGTGGAGTCGCACAACCTAGGCAGCAGTGACTCGCAACCAGAGGCGGGCGTTTGAAGCTCGCGGTCAAGCGGCGCGCCGCTGGTGGGAGTCAGATCCAGCCGACTAAGGGAGAAGCGGTGCCGGGTCGCGAACGGCGAGGCGGCACTTCAGATCTAGATTTTCCAGCGGAGTCGATACGGACGACGAGGGTCAGTGGCTGGATCTGCGACTGAGACAGCTAGAACGTGCGTCTTAGATCTGTGACTCAACATCGACTTCAGCGGCTGGGAGGAAATGTCGGTGCGATGAGCAGTGCGAAGAAGGCCGAGCGGCACGAGAGACGGGCAACGCGAAGGCTGGGTCGGTGGTGGACAGCGCGGAGAAGAAAAGTTGGGTGGGTCACCTTTGCGTGAGAAGAAGAAGGGGAAGGGAAAAAGAAAAGAAAAATAATAAATAAAGAAATAATATAAAATATTTTATTTTATTTTATTTCATTTCATTATATCTTATTTTACCTTATTTTATTCTCTTCCTTCCACTTTTAAATCCCTTATTCCTTTAAAATTTTCAATTAAAAAAAAAAAAAAATTAACCAACCCCTTCCCAAAATAAAATTAATTCTTGACATCAGTTTCAAATTAAATTTGTGTGACATAAAAAGTTCAATTTCCACAATTTTCCTTTGATTAAAAATTAAGACGAATCACCTCTTTCTTTGCGATCAAATCACAATAATTACACTTAAATTTTCAAAATTCCAAAAAATCCCTTTAATACTAGAAAATATTGAAATTACATTAATAACAAAATTTGAGGTGTTATATTAAGGGTCTTATACCCACCTTGATCGGTTCAATCAAGGAAGGATGTATCATCGTCGAATATTGTTTGTTTCTTTTCTATTCATGAGATCTCCACAATTAACATAAATACCACATCAAGATTGGTTGGTAATTTCCATTGACGATTTTCAATTGGGATTTTCATATTCCAATCTAAATCGGTTTCTTTCTTCATGAATGCAATTATTTAGATAAATTTTTTTACCAATCCAACCCTCACTTTCTAAACTAATATTTTGGTCTAAAACCAAGAAAAAATATTGTTACAGAATTTTGAAAAATGTATTGTTCCAGAACTTTGGGTAAGTTCAAAAGCGATGGTTTGATTAAATGATTTTCAATTGCGGTATATTTGTTTTTAAGTTTATTGTATTTGTTGGGCGTAGTTTGGAAACTAATTACCGGTCATATAAATATCTCATTAAAAGTATCGCCAAAATATTTCAAAAGATCTTTGATGACTACAAAACTCTTGTCAGAATTATAGTGTAATTAATTTTACTTTAACCCTAAAATGTCCCCATCTGGATTTTCAGTTACGCTGTAACTAATTCTGCCATTTGCTGATTTTTGTAGCATAAATCATGATTTTCTCCTAAATTATGTCCCTACACTTTCGAATTTTAAAAATCAAATGTAATCTTTTTAAAAAAATCGAATATAATCTTTTTTTCAAATATCATGTTTGATCATGTCTTCCATTTCAAATTTTATTTTATCTATTTCTTATTGATTTTATTTTTTTGTTCTCAATAGATGACAAGTGTACTTTGGAAAGTTGACTTAACCAATCAAATTCAATGGTGCATAGATGAAAAGATCGACTTAATCGATCATCGACCAAGAGTTCAAGTCGTAAAGTCTCTTTTTTCGTAGTTTTATTGAAATCTACAGTACTTTTGTGTTCCCAAACATCTCAGCTGAGGAGGTTTGACTAACACTATTCCCATTTTCATTAAGGAAATGGGCCTATTCTCTCAAACCAGGGGAGATCACATCTTGGGAACAAGTAGTAGAGAGTTGATGAAGAAGTACTTCCCCCCAACAGAGAACACAAGAGGGAGGAAGTTGATTACAAATTTTGAACAGGATATCGACGAATCGCTCAGTGACACCTAGGCGAGGTTTAAACGACCGGTGCGAGATTGTCCGCACAATGGCTTACCCAATTGTCTCCAAATGGAATTCTTTTATCATGGTTTGAACCCTGCATCGCAGACGGCTGCCAATGCGACAGCAGCTGAAGGTCTGATTGACAAAACATATCACGAGCTAAAAATATACTTGGTCGCATTTCAAAGAATCACGAAGACTGGAGGGAAAGCGATCAACGACTGAGAATTAAAGAAGGTGACGCAAGTAATGGGGCCATCACATCCCTACAAAATCAAATGAATGTGATGATGAATCTAATATAAGGAATCACAATCAATAGCCTGGGAATGCATCGAGGGCAAGTCAATGCAATCGATCAAATGAGCGCAAGTTGTGCCTCTTGCGGAGAAGCCATCCAATGGAAGAGTGTCCGAGGAATCCACAATCTATTTACTTCGTGAAGAATAATCCTTTCTCCAATACTTACAACCCCAAGTGGAGAAACCACCCTAACTTCGCGTGGAAAAATCAACAACAAAATTTTCAACTGATTGCGCAAAAAGAAGGGCCACTGATGCATTATTTTATGATGTGGAATTATGAATGAAATGCGATGATGAAAATGCGTTGAGCACTCAAGTTTTCTCAGTTGAATCCAAGTGTAAACCCCACTGAGTTTCCTGGTAAATCCAGGGCCGAACTCAGGGACTTGGGAAAACAAGTTGCGGTGGTAATTTTTCAGAAGACTTTACGGTAACCGGTAACTCAAATAGTTGTTGGTTTTGTTTGTTGCAGTAATAAAAATAAACAATTGCGATGGAGTTCGAAAAGAGTTGATGACATGGAAGATATGATGCGGTGAATGGGTTGAAAAGCGTTTCGGCTAACACTTCCTAGGATGCGTTCATGCTATGCAATCATGCAACACACATACAATAGTAAACCATCTCTCGATGCGAATGCTACGGCTTCTAACGCTAGAATGCATGCGATATATGCGATAAGTCTATAAGACCTACATATAAGCCTCTATTCTTATTTATGCAATGACAAAATGACACACACAAAAATAAGGCGACCATATAATATCATTTCTATCTCTAGGATGCATGCGATGCAGGTTGGCAAATAGAGTTTATCTCTAAGTCCCTATCTCTTGTTTATGCAGTTCAAATCTTGCTCTCTTAAGTCTAGATTCTAACCTAGCTCTCTCAAGTCTTATGTTCTTTCTTTAGACTCTCTCTTGAGTAGCTCTAAAGAGATGTTTGGCACAACATAAAACAAGATAATCGCAAGCAATGAAAATCCTATGTCATGTTAGCTTAGTTCTTCTCAACCCATTCGACAAGTTTAGCTACTCATGCGTGCTAAGAGAGTGAACAGATGTAGAATAAGAACTTCCATTGTATAAATATAAAGATGAAGTACAAAATAACAATGCAAGAAGAGAATAAAAAGCCTGGTAGCAATCTCTTGCTTCCCAGACTTTTACACTGTCTTTTCTACTCGTGTTCAAAAGATAGTCTCGCTCTCGTGAGAGTCGACCCGCTCTCTGCTTTCTACGCCTCCGGGTTCTCTCTCGAGTTGCCCTGAGCGATCTTCCGGTGTCTCTACTCTTCCCGCCTTAAAAATAAAAGAAAACTATGAACACGGCTAAAGCTCCTAAATCGGTGAATAGGTGAACTTGTTAACCCCTTTTTTGAAGGATGCCTTTGGTATTTATTTTGCTTCGGGGTGAATGGCGGCTTCTGTCTTATGATTGCACAGATGGGATGGCTTTAATTCCCCGACTGATGTGCCAAATATTTTTCACCGAAAAGCTGAATGTACTTGTTATCGTTAGTGGCTGTCAACTTAATTCGGATTCGACCGTCATCAGCTTTCTGTCCCATCGTGATTAATGATGCCTTTCACCCAGATGCGCCCACCAAGTTGCGCCGGCTCTATGCAGCAATCCTTCTTGAGCAAATGTTTGCGAACACAAATCACCACAAAGCCTTGCAGTAATGCTGCCCTCGTCCGTTGATTTCTTGTGATCGCTCTTTTCACCTTGCGTCAACGCATATTCTGCATAAAAATACAAAAAATCATCTGTTTCTATGCGATGAACTCATGCGACCGCAATATTATAAACTTAATGCTTTTGGACGCAATCTAACATATTTTATCAACGCAAACCTTCATTGTTTAATAACTCAGCACTGTAATAACGTGCATTTCTGCCCGTTATCAGCCACCAGGATTTTTCCTGCAAACAAATGGTCAATCGCAAAATCAAGCTAGCAGTTCACAGGCACTGCAATCTTCATCTCTGGAGAGCTTATTAAAGCAGTATATTGAGAAGAATGAAATAGTAATCCAGAATCAGGCGATGTCTATCTGCAATCTCGAATTCAGATAGGACAGATTGCGGGCAAGCTCAAAAGTAGACCACAAGAGACATTGTCGAGTTCAACTGAGCTCTCGCACAACTCAGGGAATACGAGAAAGGGGCAATGTCAAGTTGTGACTTTGCGAAATGGAAAGACAGTAGCGGAAGAAAAGCAGAAGCCAAGTCGGACTATTCCAATTGCAATGGAACCTCAGACCCCGTTGACACAAGAGGAACCAAAAGAATAAGAGATGATAAAACCAGAAGTTGCATCCACTTCCAAGCCTAGGGAACAGGAAACCGTGAAAATACAGCTGCCACCATTTCCCTAGAGACTTAAGAAGAAGAAAAATGATGAAGTGCAGTATCATCGCTTCATGGACATGCTGAAACAGTTACACATCAACATCCCTTTCACTGAAGCGATTGAACAGATGCAAAAATACGTGAAGTTTCTGAAGGACATGGTGACAAAGAAAAGGAGCACAGGTAAGTTCGCAACGGTGGCATTAACGCAAAGTTCAAAAATCATAATTCCACCGAAAATGCATAACCCCGAAAGTTTACAATACCCTGCTCAATTGGAGGGATATATATAGGTCAAGCGCTTTGCGATTTTGGGGCCAGTATCAACCTAATGCCCCTTTCGATTTTTAAACAGTTGAATGTGGGCCAACTGGCGCCTACGACGGTGACTCTTCAGCTAGCTGATAGGTCCCTTGTTCATCTAGAAGGGAAAGTGAAAGATGTCCTAGTCTCGATTGACAAATTTATCTTACCGGCAGACTTCATCATCCTCGATTATGAAGCAGACAAGGAGGTACCCATCATTTTGGGACGACCATTTTTATCCACTGGTCGCGCTCAGATTGATGTGTACAAAGGAGAGATCACGCTGAGTGTGAATGGAATGAAGCTCAAGTTTGACATCATTAAGGCCATGAAATACCCAGAAGAAGAAGACCTAACAGATTCCAACAATGAACCCAGTAATAACGAAGAAGAAGAGTCCGAAGATGAAAATGAAAGAGAGGATGCGACCGCATCCGTAGCAACCTGCAATGTGATCATGGAAACTACAACCAAAGAAGAAAATCTGACATTGAATGAAGAGAGAAAAGCACAAAAACCATCCTTGGAACAACCACCAACAGTGGAGTTAAAAACCTTGCCAAGCCACCTAAAGTATGCTTTTCTGGGGCAAAATAAGACTCTACTAGTAATAATTTCCTTTGCACTTCAAGAAGAACAAGAGCATGCGTTGTTGACATCTTGAAAAAGTACATAAAAGCAATAGGATGGATGCTAGCAGACATTAGAAGAATCAACCCCGCATATTGCATGCACAGGATACGTCTCGAGGAAAATAAAAAAGGATCAATCGAACATCAATACAAACTAAACCCTGCGATGAAGAAGGTCGTAAAAAGGGAGATAATCAAATGGTTGGATGCAGGCATTATTTATCTAATCGCTGATAGCACGTGGGTTAGCCCCGTGTAATGTGTGCCCAAGAAAGGAGGGATGACGGTAGTCCCAAATGCAAATAATGGATTAATACCAATGAGGACCATCACTGGCTGGTGGATCTGCATGGACTACCGCAAACTGAATGCGGCGACGAACAAGGATCATTTCCCCTTGCCTTTTATTGACTAGATGCTAGACCACCTAGCAGGAAATGATTACTTCTGCTTTTTGGATGGATATGTAGGCTAAACCAAATCATGATTGCTTCTTAAGACCAAGAGAAAACCACATTCACCTACCCCTATGGAACGTTTGCTTTTCGATGCATGTCGTTCGGATTATGCAATGCGTCGAGCATGTTCCAGAGGTGTATGATGGCCATCTTTTCTGAGTATCTTGAAGATTTGGTGGAAATTTTTATGGACAACTTCTCGGTGTACGGGAAAACATATGAAGTCTGTCTAAACAATTTGGAAAAGATACTGAGAAGATGTGAAGAGACGAACCTTGTGCTGAACTGGGAGAAGTGCCACTTCATGGTGAAGGAAGGTATTGTGCTCGGGCACAAAGTCTCCAAGGATGGGCTGGAGGTGGACAAGGCAAAGATTGAGGCCACTGAAAAGCTCCCACCTCCAACAAATGTGAAGGCTATCAGGAGCTTCCTGGGGCATGCAGGATTTTATCAACGTTTTGTGAAGGAATTTTCGAAGATTTCTCGACCATTGAGTGCGTTGATGCAAGCCAAGAGAACGTTTGACTTTGATGAACAATGCCTCAACGCATTCAAGATACTGAAGAATACATTAATAATCGCAACTGTATTGATCGCATCGGACTAGACGAGGCCATTTGAGTTGATGTGCGACGGAAGTGGTTATGCGATGGGGCTGGTGCTAGCAGAAAAAAGAAAACAATGCTACACCCCATCGCATATGTGAGTAGAACCTTCAACCCTGCCCAAAAAAATTACACAACCACAGAAAAGAAACTTCTTATGGTGATCTTTGCGCTAGAGAAATTCAAAGCTTACCTGCTGGGATCTAAAGTGATCGTTCATACCGACCACTCAACAATCAAATATTTAATGACAAAGAAAGATGCAAAGCCGAGATTGATTCGATGGGTTCTCCTTCTTCAAGAATTCAACATGGAAATCATTGATCACAAAGGGATGGAGAACCAAGTTGCGGACCACCTATCAAGATTAGAAAATCCAAAATTTGACCGCAACTAGTCGGAGGTGAACACAACTTTCCCAAATAAGCAGCTGTTAAAAATTGAAGAGTTACCATGGTATGCAGACGTGATCAATTTTCTGGTTTGTGAACAATTTTCTAAGAACTACACAGCCCACCAAAAGAGGCGTCTCACACACGAATGTAAATCATATTATTGGGACGAGCCAAATCTTTACAAAAGGGGGGTCAGACCAGATTTTGCGCCTATCCGTACTAGAATCTACTCACCAGCGCATACTATCTCAATGCCATGACTCACCGTATAGTGAACATTTTGGAGGCCAATGCACAGCGGCAAAGGTATTACAAAGTGGATATTTCTAGCCAACTTTATTCAAGGACGCAAGAGACTATGCGATGAAATGTGACAGGTGCCAACACACAGGCAACATTTCATGGAAGAATTCGATGCCGATGAATATCATCTTAGAATTGGAGCTATTCGACATCTGGGGAATAGACTTCATGGGACCATTTCCACCATTAAATGGTCACAAATACATTCTATTGGCCGTCGATTATGTTTCCAAATGGGTAGAAGCGGTATCATGCGCCGTAAGCGATGTAGCGATAGTCTCCAAGTTCTTGTGGAAAAATATCTTCACTCGTTTTGGCACCCCACGTGCCATAATAAGTGATGAAGGCTCCCACTTTGTTTATAACATCATCAACAAATTGCTGCTCAAATATAATATCCACCACAAGGTCGCCACCGCATACCATCCATAAACAAACGGCCAAGCTAAAGTGTCCAATAGGGAAATCAAGCTGATCTTAGAGAAGGTGGTAAAGCCTTCCGCAAAGATTGGGAAATGAAGCTGGACGATGCGTTATGGGCATACAGGACTGCCTATAAAACACCTATAGGCATGTCCCTATATGCGGTGGTGTTTGGAAAGGCATGCCACTTACCGCTTGAACTAGAGCATAAAGCAATGTGGGCAGTGAAAAAGCTCAATCTTGATTTGAAGATCGCGGAAAAGGCAAGGAAACTTCAATTGGTTGAGCTTGACGAATGGAGAACTCAAGCATATGAGAATGCCAAAATCTACAAGGAGCGCACAAAACGTTGGCATGACAAACAACTATGTGAGAAGAATTTCCAAGTTAAACAAAAGGTCTTGCTATACAATTCTCAGCTACGACTTTTTCCCGAAAAATTAAAATCACGATGGTCTGGTCTGTTTATGATCAAAGAGGTATTCCTGCATGGAGCGGTTGAGTTATCCAATGAGGACGGGACCAACGCATTCAAAGTCAACGGGCAAAGAGTCAAGCTATATCACGGAGGCAACTTGCATCGCGAGAAAACCTCCTGGACCTGAGGAACTCCTGACTAAAGAAGAAGTGGGCAGTCCCTACGCAATCATAAGATTCAAACTCATCAGGTATGCAATCTTTTTGAAGTATCCTTTTAAAACTTCATTTCATGAACTCTCTCTACCTTTTAATATCCTTTTTACACCATAAAAAAAAATTTACTCTGTCGTTTATATTTCTGACCCTCTCGATGTTTTTAGCAACGATCGTGGTAAACGATTGTGGTGGAGCTACGCGATAACCGAAAAACGCGACTAGTTCGTTCAGCCATCGCAACCAAAGAAATAAGCTCGCCGCAAAGAAGGATGCGATCGCAGATGATGCGGGCAACAAAGCAAATTTGGGGGTTGTGTCTTTGTTTGACTTTGTTTATTCCAAATTTTGTACTCTCGCATCTCATTTCTAACATTGATAATTTTATCATCGCATCCTTTTTAGTCGGCGTAATCATTAAATATTGATTACTTTAGTTAGTCACTGCATTTTTTTCCCATACCAATTATGATTTCAATGATGAAATGCATGCCTTTATCTCCTATTGCATGTTCTAGATCCCACTTAATTTCAGGAGAGGTAATTCATGAAACTTTCGAAGTTAGTGGTCCACCAATTTTCTTTCAAAATGATTTTTACACAACTTCCTAAGAGCATCGCATGACTTATTTTAGTCCATCAGCAATGAGGACATTGCTGCGTTTAAATTTAGGGGTGTCGGTATTTATTTTCAACCCTGCTACCCTTAAACATCTCTAAAAAAAATCATAATGTTGAAGATCGGATCCTACTCGTAGTTGGATGTCCGCATGACACCTATGGGGGCAAGCCAAAACGAAGGAGGAATCGTGATCAACGCACAAAAAGTGATCGCAACTCCGCTGCCAAATGGGCATGGGTTTAAACTGAGAAAGAGAGCCTTACTCGTAGTTGGATGCTCGCATGACACCCGTGGGGTAAGCCAAAACGAAGGCTAGACACTTGGATCAACGTAAGGTCATAAAAAAGAGAATATCTAAAGTACGCAAGGATAAAAATCATTTGGAAACACCCTAGTTGAAAAACATTTTTTGAAATAAATCATGTGATGTCCTGGAAACAAGTAAAGTCTTTTTTAAGGTTATTGTGGCCCCTGAATTTTAGAAATATTTTAAGAAGAGACCAGGATAGAAATTAAGGAGATTTTAGTTCATAGGATTTGCATAAGGCACCTCGAGAAATCTAGGTAAGGAAAAGGCGGCTGACTCTCTAAGGAAAATCTTTAGTTTATGCTTAAGGACAAGCATGGTTTTAAATTTGGGGGTGGGATAACGGGCAGAAATGCACGTTATTACAACAGAAAGATATAAAACAATGTAGGATTGCGACGATAAAAACATGTAAAATCATGTCGAAAAGAATTAAGTTGAGAACATTGTGATCGCATGTGCCAATCACATTAAAGCAGCTAATTCACTTATTTTGTGCAAGAAAATGCGTTGGCGCAAAGCAATTTACGATCTAAGGAATTTAGTGCCCGAGCGCATTAGAAGATTTTGACTACAAAGCTATGTGATCATATGCGCTCGCGAAGATCTGCTCAAGAAGGTGGCCGCATAAAAACGGCACATCAAGGTGAAAGCATAATAAATCATGATGGGACGAAAAGCCGACAACGGTCGAATCCAAATTTATTTGACAAGCCGTTAACGACACACTGTAGCAAGTACATTCAACTTTTCGGTGACCTTTAATCGGCACATCAGACAGAGATTTAATGACCTCCCGTCATTGCAATCATTTGAGAGAAAAGCTTCTTCACCTTGAAGCTCTATAAATACCGAAGGCCACCACTGTTAAAGGAGTTCTGAGTTTTTGGAGAGTTCGATATATATACTCAGTTCGCCATATACGTAGAAGATAGATCATAGATAGCTGTTAGTCTATAATTCATATACTTAGAAGGATGAGGCGAGTGAAGAGAAGACGCCGAAAGATCGTTCCTGGTTAGCTCGAGAGACTACCAGGAAGCGCTGAGAACGGAGAGAGGGCCGACACTTGTGAAAGCAAGAACATTCTTTTGGGCAGCGTAGAGTAAAACACAGTGTAAAAGCCTCAAGAGCAAGACATTGCTACTGGGCATCCTATCCCTAATTTCCATTGTCATTTTTTAGTTTATTTATAAAATGGAATTTTCATCTCTACATCTGTTCAATCCTTCACATTGTGCATGAGTAACTAAATTTCTGAATGGGTTGAGAAGCACTTAGCTAGCATGACCTAAGATCTTCATTTTATGCGATCATCTTGTCTTATGTAAGCTTCCATCACCCTTTAGAGATACTTGAGAGAGTAGTCTAAAGAAAGAACCTAGACTTGAGAGAGTCAAGTTAGAATCTAGGCTTGAGAAAGTCAGATTAGAACCGCATAAACAAGAGATAGAGACTTAGAGATAAGTTATGTTTGCTATCATGCATCGCATGCACCCTAGAAATAGGATATGATAGTATGCGGTCGCCTTGTGTATGTGTGTATCATTCATCATCGCATAGACAAGAATAGAGGCTTAGAAATAAGTCCTATAGACATTATCGTATACATTGCATGCGTCCTACAATTAGGAACTATGGCATTTACATTGAGAGATGACATGTTGTTTTATGTGTGTAGCATGATCGCATAACTTGAACGCAATCTTAGAAAATGTTAGCTAAAGCCCTTCTCAACCCATTCCTCGCATACTCTTTGTAACTTTCGCTATCATTAACCCTTTACTCAATTCCACTGCATAGGATTTATACTTTACACAACATACCAACCAACTTATTGTTTTTGTCACCGCAAAGGAATCAAAATTTACCGTCGCATATTGTCTCAGTAGTCCCTGTGTTCGACCCTGGACTTACTAGGAAACCTAGTAAGATTTATACTTGGATTTTACTAGGGAAACTTGCATGTGCAACGCATACACCACCATCGCAATATACACCATTATTTCATCATATTCATAATGTATCAGTTACCCCAAAGAAAAGAGAGGTAGATACTTCTATGATCCAAGTGAGAATAAGATGTGTTTGTATCGACAAATGCTATCTTCTTGGAAGAATAACACATAAGAGATCATAAGCCACGAAGTAAGCTTGTTTTAAATGAGAGTTCTAATAAGACTACTGAGAATTCAACAAAAGTTGTTGAACAGACTAATAGATCAACGAGAGTTGTTGATGTTGGTTCATCTAGTCAACCATCTCAAGAGTTGAGACTACCTCGACGTAGTGGGAGGGTTGCAAACCCACCGGAACGCTATATCGATTTGATAGAAGCCTAAAACATCATATCTGATGTTGGAGTTGAGGATTCATTATCTTTTAAGCAAGCAATGGAGGATGTTGACCAAGGTGAGTGGATTAAAGCCATGAATCAGGAAATGGAGTCTATGTGCTTTAATTATTTCTGAGAACTTGTGGATCAGCCTGATGGGGTAAAACTTATAGGGTATAAGTGGATCTACAATAGGAAAAACTGTGTGAATGGAAAGGTGCAGACCTTTAAGACTAGACTTATGGTAAAGGGTTATACCCTGGTCGAGGGAGTGGACTATGAGGAAACTTTCTCACTTGTTGTCATGTTGAAATCTATCAGGATTCTCCTGTCCATAGCCATAGTTTATGATTATGAGATATGGCAAATGGAAGTCAAGACTGCCTTTTTGAATGGTAATCTTGAAGAGACCATTTACATGACTCAACTAGAAGGATTCATTGATCCAGATCAAGAGCAAAAGGTTTGCAAACTTAATCAGTCCATTTATGGACTGAAACAAGCATCTAGATCTTGGAACATTCGATTTGATAGTGTGATCAAATCATTTGGCTTTGATCAAAATGTTGATGAGCCTTGTGTTTAAAGAAAATCATCAACAGCTCAGTAGCTTTCCTTGTACTGTATGTGGATGATATCGTACTCATTGGGAATGATGTAGGTTTTCTGACTGACATTAAGAAATGGCTAGCTGCCCAATTCCAAATGAAATATTTAGGAGAGGCGCGATTTGATATAGGGATCCAAATCATAAGGGATTGTAAGAACAAAAGGTTGGCCTTGTCTCAGGCATCTTTCATTGATAAGATGTTGATCAGGTACCTGATGCAGAATTCCAAGAAGAGTTTATTACCTTTCAGGCATGGAATTCTTTTGTCTAAGGAACAGTGTCCTAAGACACCTCAAGAGGTTGAGGAAATGAGACGGATTCCCTATGCATCGGATGTTGGTAACCTTATGTATGCAATGTTATGTACTAGACCTAACATTTACTATGCCATAGGGATTGTCAGTCGATATCAGTTCAATCCAGGATTAGATCACTAGATGGTGGTCAAAACAATCCTCGAGTATCTTCAGAGACTCTAACTTTCAGACTGGTAGAGATTCTCAGAAATCAACATCAGGGTCAATGTTCACTCTAAATGGAGGGGTTGTAGTTTGGTGAAGCATCAAGCAGGGATGCATCATGGACTTCACTATGGAAGTCGAATACGTAGCCACTTGTGAAACTGCTAAAGAGGTTGTTTGGCTTAGGAAGTTCCTTACCGATTTGGAATTTGTTCCAAATATGTCTTTCCCGATCACATTTTATTGTGATAATAGCGGGGTTGTGGCAAATTCTAAGGAACCTCGGAGTCATTGAAGAGGCAAGCACATAGAATGGAAGTATCATTTGATTAGGGAGATTGTGCATCACGGTGATGAGATAGTCACGAAGATCATGTCGAAGCACAACGTTGTTGATCCATTTACAAAGGCTCTCATGGCTAAAGTGTTTGAGGGTCATCTGGAGAGTCTGGGTCTATGAGATATGCGGTACCTTGTCTAGGGCAAGTGGGAGATGATACTGGGGTATAGAGTATGTCCTAGTTTATTGTATTTTATATTGTACATTAGTCTCTTGAGGCATTAGGACAAGTGAGAAATTATTGGGATTGGTGTCCTAATTCTCCTAGTAGTCTCATAGTTTGTAAACACTTTGTGAACATATTGTTATTAAAAAAATAAATGTTATTTTATAAGCATTTACTCAATCCAATAAACTAATATCCGTGATTACTTCATGTAACTTAAGCATGTATGTGGAGATATACAAGTAGAGCATGCCTTAAGTAATAACATAAATGGTCTATAGTATAAGGATAAAGGAGGGATACCTTATCAAGGATAAACTACGAATACGACCCGCTTTATAGATGTTACAAGTGTTGTAAAGTGCTACAAATGGATGATCCTGACCATTCATATGGAGACATGCGAGCGGGAGTATCCTATACAAAGAGTTTGTTTAAGACTGGACCACGAGATGATTAATCTCTTTATATAACATTGTTGATAATTGAGACTTACATTTGACTAGGATGACCATAGGTGACATGACCTTAATCCTAAGTGAGTTGGGAACTTCTGCTCATGAGGGCAGTCTAAATGCATGTTATCTTAGGCCTTTTACTTAGAATTATGAAGATTGTTAGGCAGAATATGTGATAATCATGTTAGGAATTCACAAGAAAAAGAGTTTGCATCGATCAGTATGTCGAATCTTAGCTAACCTGTTATTTTGCGTTAATTATGCGTCCAATGTTCTATTTTTGTACCTAATGCAGGAAATGAACGTGAACGCAAAAACCAGACCACCGCATAGACAACCGCATGCAAAGAAACTCTCCATCGCAAGGCAAACGTATTAGATCAACACATGGGTGTTGCGGTGATCAGCTGCATACGTCCATCGCATGGGGATTGCGCTCGTCAGGCGATTGCGGTCATCATGTAGTGTTGCGGTATTAAGCGAATGCGGCCATTGAATGATTGCGGCTACGCGACAATGCAAACTAATGGGATCAATGCAAGGTAGGTGGAATGAACACATCAACGTATCTACCTCGAGAAAATCCAAAAGATGATGTTGACATTTCACTTACCACGCTATTGGTGGCAGAGGTTCAGAAAAGAACTAACGCGCCGAACGTCAGACTCAGAGCGGTTCAATTAATGCTGTCAGCGACCCAAGCTCTATAAATAGAAGCCAACGAGCTGAAATTCAAGTTATCCGGGGGAGGATCCTTGTGAACCGGGGACTTTCCCTGCGATCCAAACCAACTGCGTGAAAAGATGGCTGAGAGTTCTTCATCCCCTTCCTCCATTCCGAGTGACGACCGGAGCCTTCAACCGGAGCTAGATCTCGAGAGAGTCAGCTCCTTCGCCCATCCATGGCACCACCAGCAGCCTTGACGCACATCTGCTGGGAGAAAATCTTTGCTTCCAGCCGGTCAATTACTTTTCCTTTCTTTCTTATATTGTATTGTATGACATTTTAGAATTAAGAAATTAATACAATTTATTTTCAATGCATTTCTCTGTTCCTTCGACTCCATCTCCATCTTCTTACTTAGCGTCTTTACTTTCATTGCAACACTTAGTGGGAGTGCTTGGGTATTACATACTTAGTCGTGTGGATTAGGAATATGAAGTATGTAGCAACCCACCGAAAGGTGTGCGTTGCGCGAGTGTGTGAGTAATCTTATTTGCTTAGTGTGAAGCTGCTGCAACACCTGTCTATAGGCTAACGCATTGCTTGTCTATAAGTAAAGTCAGCAACAATCAACTGCCCGGGAGGGTAAGTGGTTGGACGCATTAAGCAAGGTATTCGTTGTTCACTAGGGATAGTAACAATCTTGTGCCAACCAAGTTCATGCGATTATCTTGTAGTATGTATGCTTCATTCATCCATTAGGGATACTCGGGAGGGTAGTCTAAGGGTAGGATCTAGGCTTGGGAAGGTCATGTCAGAATCTAGGCTCAGGAGAGTCAGATTAAAGTCAGAATCTAGGCTTGGGAAAGTCAGAATCTAGGAATAAGCACTGTTTGCTATTAACCCATCACATGCATCCTAGAGATAGAATACGATTGTGTGCGGTCACTGCAGCATTGTGTGCATTTTGCATCATCACATAAGCTCCATGGACACTTTTGCAATCAACACATGCGTCCTAGACTTAGGAGCACCGCATTTCCATTGGAAAATGATTTGTTGTGCATGAGTGTAGCATGATCGCATTGGCTTGCGTTGACTAGGGTTGCCCTCGCAATCACTTTTAAGGGTTGCAATGAAAACATCTCCGCATTTTATCTATTTTTTCATACATTTATTTCATGTCAAGTTTTGTCGTATCTCTACCTTTCATGCATATTCTCATCGTGTTGTCTGTTAGATAGGAGTAGGAGTATGATTAACTTAGCAACAACCCCTCCATTCTTTTATTTTTACCGCCGCATGCACATCACCGCAAACATATAGTTACAAGTCCTTGTGTTCGATCTTGGATTACCCGAGAAACTTGCGTTGGAATTATACTTGGTCCCAGCGTAAGAAAACTTGTGGCAGGACGCATGGTCATCACATACATTCGTTAACGCATTATCATTCCAACGCATGACCATCGACGCATGACTATCAACGCATATCTTAGGAACATGCATCGCATACTGCGTCCATGGGATTTTGGTTGTCGAGTAAAATTGACTTCTAATTTCCCGCCATCAAGTGGCCAAATTTTCAACTCAACAAGCCTACCATTTCCGGGATTCGTCTTATTGGGGAGCTGGGAACTCAGCTACATAAGACGGAATTCACTCCTTCCTCGAAGTAGGGGTAAGTAGATAAATTGCTCCCTTAAGGGCTGATTCCGGGTCTTGAACATAGTGGTCACACCCTCTCCTGGCCCGAGAGAACTTAGTCATAGTAGGACTATGACTTATTGTTCATTAGAGGAATCAGTGGTACTTAAGAAGTTAGATGTAACTACACAAGGCAAAATGGTGAATTGGCCCAATTGTACTTATGAGCGATTTGTGAAGGGTCATCACACTGTTGATTGGTTATATGGAAATAGAAATATATCTATAGTGCAAAGAGTGCAGCTGTCATTCTTTAGTGGAGTGACCAACAACTAAGGGATGATGGATCTCGTGATTAAAGAGTTTAATCAGTTATTCACATACCGTTGGAGCTACAGGTCCATAAGGTCCCCTTGATAGCTCAATGGTTCAGTTGAAAATCACATTTTGGGTTAATTTGAAGTGTTTAAATTAACAAGAGGAATTATATGTGATATAATTGATACGATGTATTAGATACATTAATTGGAGGAATTAATATAAATATGATTTATATTAAATACCATAAAATAGGAAAAGAACTATAGTTTATATGTTTCATATAATGAAATATTAAAACTATAAGTTATAAATATAATATGATAAGTTGGTTATTGTATTTATTTATAATATATTAATTATATGATAATTAATTTTTTTTTTTCTTTAATAACCGAATTGAGTGGGAAGTTATTGGAAGTTTTATGGTAACTGTGAGATAAAAGGAAAATGGTTTTCCAAAATCAAAGGATGATTCATTTTGTATTGTTTCACAAAATAAAAGACTATCGAGTAAAAACGTTTTACTAAACGATAGTGTCTCACAGCCTAAACGATCAAGTATCGAGTTTACTATATGATAGTTACTCGATACTACACAATCAAGTAGCAAGTCTACACGATAGGCTTTCTCTTACTAAACATCGAGTATCTAGTCTATACGATAGACTTCATCCATCTTCCACTTACTCGATCGTCTACTTCCTTTATTCCTCTATCCAAAGTCACACAGAGTCCACAACTCCTGGATTCTCACAACGAGAATACCAAGGTAACTCTTGTGGTGGTGTTCTATTTTCGTTCGAGGTTTGAAGATCAAGTTAAACTCGATTGTGATCGAGGTTCATCCAGTCATTCGTTGAGATCGAGTGTTGGTTGTTGCATTCGTGTTCGTGTTGTTTGAACCAATTGCTGAACAATTGAGGGATACTTGAAGAAAGGTTCTTCAAAGGTTTGCATACTCTATCCCTTGTCTGTTCATTTGATGAAGCATGTTGTAATTTGTTGCTTATGCATAATTGTTTCCATTTAGACTGTAAATATTTGTGTTCTTTATCAATGGAACTTGGAACAATTCACTTCCATTCACTGGATCTCTATATTCAGAGTTCTTTCAATATGTTATTTTGCATGTGGCGTCACTTGTACATATTAGACCAATAGATTATCATAACTACGATTAACTTATGGCCATGTGCCAGATATTTCCCATATGAAAATTTTTGGATATGTAGTATATGTTCCAATTACTCCACCACAACGTACTAAGATGGGTCCTCAAAGGAGGTTAGGAATATATGTTGGATATGATTCCCCATCAATTATTAAATATCTTGAACCCCTAACGAGTGATGTATTTACTGCACGATTTGCTGATTGTCATTTTAACGAGACAAATTTTCCAATATTAAGGGGAGGAATTAAAAATTTGGAAAAATAAATTACATGGAATACATCGTTATTGTCTCATTTAGATCCTCATACAGATCAATGTGACCCTGAAGTTCAGAAAATAGTTCGTTTACAAATATAGAAAATCAGTTACCATATGCTTTTATAAATGCTAAGTAGGGATGTACATGGGTTGGGTTGGGTTGAAGGTGTTTTTAGGACCAACCCGAAAATTCAAGTTGGTCGGGTTGGCAATCTAAATGACCCAAATAAAGTCTCCAACCCAACCTATGGGCTGGGTTGTCAGGTTATGACTTTTTTTTTAATTAAAAATATGTAAATTTATATACAACACATGACTAACATAAAATTCAAATGCTAAATACCAAATATTTATTATATTTATTGCAAACTTTAAACAAAGGCAAATATTGTAATAATTTTAAAATAAAAATATAAAAAAATCACAAAGTAATCAAACTTTAAACAACGATGTATATATATTATTAATATATATAAATTTTGGATTGAGTTGGGTCAACCCAAATTTTTTTTAACCAACCCACAACCTAACCTAACCCAACAAAAATAGAAAAAGTTAAACCCAACCCAACCCAAGTGTAAAACCCTCAACCTTATAGGATTTCCTTAAAAGTAAAAGTAGCTTGGAGTGCAAGATTTGGAAGGAAAAGCTTGGCTAAGTCTCTAAACTATGGAGGAAGGGAATTTTCTAAGTGTTGAAGGCTTAAGAAGTTTGGAGCCAAAATTTTGAAAAAGTGTCTAAACTATGCTATGAGGGTAAGAGTTAAGCTCATAGCATGGGAATAGATGAAGGCTTGATGCATAGGAGCTTTATAAACACATCTTAAAAGGGGTTTTGGACAACATTGGATGTTTAGGGGATAAAGGAAGCTATGCTATGAGGAGAATTGAGTGAACCATGTGTTGAACCCTAGATGGACGCATAGAAAAACCTCATGGATGCATAGGGAAGCTTGATGGACACATAAGGAAGGCTTGTGGACGCATAGGACACTTGGAAGAAGAGAAATTGGCTAAGTGTTAGAGAACATAAGGCATCACAAGAAGAGAAACCCTAAAAGGGAAGAGTTGGATGCATAGGTGGAGCCTTGGGAGCATCAATGGCCATGTGGCTGCATGATAGGAGGGAAAAGTAAGACAAAGAGGACACATGGCTAAGTCTTTAAGATTGGAGCATAGACTATGCGTTGAGAGGAAATAAAAGCTAAGGAAGAGGGGAGAAAAAGAAGGGTTGACGCATAGGGAGGTGATGGGCGCATGTGATAACTTGTAGAAATACAAGTTATTTATATTGTTTTATTTAGATATAGTGGCCAAAAGGAAGGAAAATTGCGTCAATTGTATGGAAATTAGCTAAGAAATGCGAGAATTATAAATTGTCGTCAATACACCCACTGACACCATTGCGATGGTAGAAAAGAATATTTCAAGTCTGTTTTGCAGGAAATCAAGTCACCGTATGCGTTCATGGCTCAAGATAATCTGAACAACACATCTACGTCGCATTGCGCCCATCATTCAGGAATGAATAGACGATCAACGCAATGACGGCGCATGTGACAATCGATCAAGAGTTAAGTGATCAACGCAATCTCAACCGCATGCGGTAATAAAAAACAATACCGTATGCGGGCAAACGATCGAAGATGTAAAGAGCAACGCAATTGCGGAGGATTCTGATGCATGTACAGCTGACCGTTGTGCATTTCTGAAGGGATTGATTGCGTAACAGAAGAAATATTCACTCCACTATTTTCGAAATCACCTTAACAATACAATGGGGACCACAATGCAGAGAGTCAAAGCTTCGTCTATAAATAGCTCTGGCCATTCCACTGAGAAATGATGCTTGAATATAGAGAAAAGTGTATATACTGATCTGAGAGAGACTGGTTGAGCGACTAATCAGAGTAGATTCGGGAAGAATTAAGAGACAAGGCCGAGAGGTGAGTCTTCGGTCAAGAATCCTTCCGATCGCCGCCATTGAAGCTCTATACGAAGGTCACTTCTACCGGACGAGCAAGCCTGAGAGGAAAGCTCTTCTCTTCATCCAATCCACACGCCGGCAAACAAATCCACCGTTCAGATCTGTGTCAAGATGTTGACACTCTTCTGTATTTGTTTCTATCTCTTTATCATTGATTGTATTCATCTTCTTAGTCTATCATTCACACCATGTATCAGACGCTTAATTATATAATTAAATGTTATGATCATTTTCATCTCCATCTCTTTGCCTATTTCCGTTCATCCATATTTCACTTTCTCCATGATGTTTTCTTAATCCCTTGGATAATTAGCAATAAATGAGCAAATGAATAATTGGGTTAAGGAAATAATTATGTTTAGTCAAAGCATGCTAGACGGCATCTTCACCTGTGAGAACATAAGTGAAGATTCCATTCCGCCTATCGAGAGAGGGTTGGAAGAATGCGTTCACTAAAGCGAGAAGTACTTTCAGAGATTGAAGCAACCTTGCGTTCACCACGTTCATCCCTATTTCACCATAGAGATATAGGAACGTGGCCGATCACTGAGAGGTGTACGCCAAGGGAAAGCGGAACCTTAGTTGTATCTTTAATGCAATTAACAAACTTGCGATGTTTGTACTAATTATTCTTTCTCCTTCTGATTCATCCATTAAGCCTTTCCATTGCATACCACGATCCTTTGTATAAATTTCACAGTCAGTCTCGAACTCTGCATCATGTATATCATGTATCTTGTATCTTGCATCACGGTAGCTTAGGTTTATCACACTTTATTTTTATTACTGCAACTTTAGTTTATCTGCACAATTTTACTTTATCGCAATTTATTTTCCTGTACAAACACACAATCTTTATTAATTGTAAAAACTAGTCGCATATATCACAAATGTAACACATTAACGACAACAATCCCTGTGTTCGACCTTGGATCACTTCGAAAAACTTGCATTGGAATTATACTTGGTTTCAGCGCAAGGAAACTTGTGACAACGCATAGCATACTACAAGCATTTCGTTAATAACGCATATATCTAAAAGTAGTATCGCATAAAGTGTATATAAGCATAACACAGCATCCACACTCTATCTCCATCTTTCCAAGTCATCAAGTTTATGGCAACATGAGCTTGTATGATTCACATTCATCATTATCCATATTTGTCCACATGCTCATTTAAAGAACATAAAATTCACGTATCAGCATGGGAGGACTTGTGCATTCCATTAGGACTTTAGGAAGAGCAAGATGGAAATATAAGACAAACCCTTAGGAGAGAGTTGCTCCAAGGAAGCCCAAAGCCCTAGGTAAATGCATACCAAAGTAAGTTGGATGAATGCCTTGGACACATACCCTAATTTTATGACTAGGTGATGAGTTAAGGGCTAAGTTGAGGAATCATATGTCCAAACTTATGTAAACATGCGTTGGAAATACCATCATGGACGCATGAGAGAGGTTTTGGACACGTGAAGGTTAGTTGTTGAAGTAACCATGCACCCAACCTAGGTTACATGCGTTAGTGTGAGGAAACTTGGAGAACAAGGTCGGTTTGACGGCAAAATAGGGTACGTGGCTAAAAAATGAAGTCCTGGTCAAACCTAGGGTGAGGTAGACGAATATTAGGGCATGTAAAAGGCTAGAGTGACACCTTAAAGAGGCCTATGCGTCGGACATAGCATGGTGAAGATGCCTCAAGCTTCCATGCAAATAGGAGGTGTCTAAGATCCTTGTGCTAAACACTGCATGGTGCTGACACTTAGGTTTTCAAGCAACTTATGTGTCATGCGTTGGAGGCCTGAGTAGGGTGACAAGGACGTTTTTTAAGGCCTATAAATACCCCAAGAAGACTTCACTTCAACTCACAACACATTTTTCTTTCAAAAGAGACTCAAAAGAGAAAGGCTAAGGGAAAATTAGGGTTTCGAGGAAGGCCCACGTGTTGATGAAGAGAAGTATGCGTTGACCATATGTCACACCCCGCCCCAAACCACCTTCTCAGCCTGAGAAAGGGCGTGACTGCAGTAGTTATCAACCCTTTTGTTGACACTTACTGCCTAATAACTCTTGCGGAATAACTCTGATACCAATATATAACTCATATACAGCGGAATGCCTTGTAGGCCACAAATTTATTAATTCAAAAACATAACATGTTTAGAGTAATTACAACACTAGATTCATAAGTCCCAAAGCCCAAAACCCTAGTCCCTATATGAACAACAGTAACATGTGTACAATATTTACAGTAACCACCTAATAGACGGGTTACAATATCTTTATCCTTTAGTGGCAGAGAAAATGCAGAGCTATCTTCCGAGGATTTAACCGCCACCTTGGGGAAAGGAAAACATTTGAAAATGGGGTGAGCTTGCTAGCCCAGTGAGTGGCTTAAGAAAGATAACTGATTCTCATGCAAAATCTCAATAAAGAGTTTAAACTGAAATATAAGCTTCTACAGTACATTGTACTGCAGTATAACCATTTTCCAAGCATAAAGCATATAAAGTTGTTTTAATCATAAAACATTAAAACTGTTTCTCAGTTGAGAATAACCCTGTTGTGGTTAAAAATAGTCCCAACACCAACTTCTAGTCAAGAGAGAACCATTTTTCTCAATCTCTGACTCTAACTACCTACGTGCACGTGGCCATACTAAGTACCGTCATACCTTAGGTACTTCTGCTCAAATACCTTCTTAAATGTCCTTCAGTATCGAGCTGCTAGGATACCTTCTCAAATGTCCTTAGGTATCAATTTGGTTTGGTACCTACTCAAACATCCTTCAGTACCAAGTTGGTTAGATACCTTCTCAAATGTCCTTCGGTATCTAGTTGGGCGGATACCTTCTCAAATGTCCTTCGGTATCGCGTTTTAAGTAAAACTAGTCGTAAATGACTTTCTCTTTAAAGCATGTAAAGTATAACACATATAAAAAACATGGCTTTAAAGATACTAACGCATGCTGGGTATATTTAACACATATAAATAGCTTTTCAACAAACTTCCCAAATATGCATGCGTTTAAAACATAACTCATGGTTTGCTTGGAAATCACTTTGTAAAACTAGCTGGCATGAGAATAATCTTCTTTAAAACATGCTTTCTTAAAAAAATTGTAAATATTTTAGTCACTCACCTCGATCGCTTAGGAATTTTTCACTCTAGAAGTTCCTTATTTACCTCGGGCTCCCTTTTCACCCCTAGAATCCAGATTCAATTTAACACTCAGATTACTCATAGTTCTAAGCCTATTTTGAGATACTTCCTTCTACAAACATGTTCTAAAATAACATAGGAAGCTTACCCTAAAATCTGAGCTTAGAACTTCTCATGGTTTGGCCTGAATCTCAAAATATCCAAGACTGGCCCAAGCGTATCTAACAGCCTAACCCTTCTGTTTTCTTCTCAGTTTCCAGCCCAATCCTTTAAAGCTTTTTCTCTGCCAGCCCTACCCTGAAATGTAGAATTTTAGAGCTTTCGAGTGGCTTTGAAATCACTCCAAACGCACGAGTATTTTGGGAGAACTCCTCGTCCCAAGTTGATGTTGTTTTCCAGACTTCATTATCCACTGCGTCCTTCTTGAAGTTCTATGATCAACACATGGATTTTGCTCTCAACGCAATGTTTACTCAACTTTTCCTCTCCTTTTAGTGCCTTTTTGAATTGTGATCTAAAAAAGAAGTCTTTGGCCCTATTTATAGGTGTCCAAACACTCTCCAAGGTCGACACCTCCTACTTGGCTGCATGTCCAAGTGTTTCTTCCTCACACTACCAACACAACTTTTGATCAACAAAATCTAAGTGTCCTTCTCTTACATAGCCAACGTAAGGGGGCTAAATTTGCATGTCCTCTTATGCAACCACCTCAAATGCTTAAGGCTTAAGGTTTCCTCCCAAGAAGACACATGTTTGATGACGTCCTCTATGTGAGCTCATCTTTCATATGTGTCCACAACCCTTGGATGTTCAATGCATAGTGCCATCAACGCATAGTCTATAATCAATGCATGGCAAGCCAACTAACTTAGTCCACAAGTCCTAACCATCGCAAGAGCCAACCACCACCAACGCAACCCAACTTAGCCATCACAAGAGCTAACCACCACCAACGCATAGGATGGCCGCTCATTCTCGATGCATGGCTCACTAGGTATCACCGCAAGGCTCGCTCGGCATGGGCGCATGGCGCTCGGCATAGGCGCTGGTCACCGATGCATGGGCGTGTGGCATTGGCGCTGGCCATCGCTCGCAGGGCTCGCTCGGCCACATGGGTGCTTGGCAGGGCGTTCGACGCATGATCGCTCGGCAGGGCGCTCGAAACATAGGCTGGGCGCTTGGCATGGGCACTCGACGCATGGGTTGGGCGCTTGGCAGAGGCGCTCGACGTATGGATGCCTTGCCCACGTCCTCGCCTACCCTTGTGCCATCCAACCTTCCAACGCATCACTTCAACTTTCCTTTCTTCAGCCGCATGGATGCATACCACCCTTTCAACGCATCCATCGCATCCAACGCATCCATCATCCAACGCATCTAACATATCCAACGCATCCAATGCATCCATCATCCAATGCATCCAAGAATCCAACGCATATAGATTTATACTTAGCCAAATTTTCCAAGTTTTTCCCTAAAAGTCAAGCTTCCAAACACACACTTTTCTTCTAATTTTCCACCCTTTTCTCTACTATCACACACTAGTTTCCACATCAACCTACTCACTACACTAGTCTCAGTAGGGAACATACTCAAGTAGAGAAATTAGGATTCGGGGTTCACACCATAAGCAATCCATGCATCCAGCATAGTCCATGCATTGATCAGATGTTTTTCAAGGGTCCAGAAGATTTTAACCATGCATCCAACTGTGTAAAAAGGGCCAAATTGCGTCCAACTGTTGTTCAAAAGTTTTTAGGCCTAGTTTCATATCAATACGATTTGGTAAGCTAAGTTTAGGGCCAATAAGGTATTTTAAGATTATTTTAGCCCTAAACATGACATTCTAAGTTGATAAATGAACTAGTACAAGCCCGAAAGTTGGGAAGGAAATAAGGGAAAACCAGGGAACTTGCTAGAGGAATAAGGTTCCTGCGATTAAACTGTGAGTGGTATTCTTTTTAAGGTCTTAAGCATATCATTATAAACTCTATGCTTGTATTGACATATGAATAGCCTGAATAAGGTTGAGGTTATGAGGCCAGAATGGTCAGGGGTCGGAAGACCTAGTTCTTGAGTCCGTGACAAAATCGAATATGACAGAATGGTCAGAAGGCCATGATGCCTAGTTTCTGAGCCTATGGAAGGAACTTCATATGGGATGGTCAGAGGGCCGACGAGCCTAGCTTCTAAGCCCATAAGAGGAAAATCTATGTGCACATAGGGGACAAAGTAGATATGGTTAACTATCTACCTTGTGTGTAGGTAGGACAGAGGTGGACTCATTCGAGCTTGAGGTTTGAGTAGTAACCTTGCTAGGTTGATATGCTGATTAAGCTTTTCGACTTTAAGGGTTGAAAGAGACCCTGTAAGATGTTTATCACTCACTAAGATTTAAACTCACTCTTTTCTTTTATGTTTTTGCTTTACAGGTAGTAGTAGAGTCCACGTTGCTGCGAGAAGTTGAGATCTGCCATAAGCTAGAATGTTTATTGTTTTAATTGTAAAAGGGTTGGACAAAATGTTTGTAAAAACCTTTCAAATTGTATAAACTGATTTTCAAATAAGTTATACTTATAATTGTTTCTTAGTACTGGTAAAATGAAATTGAACGAGTACGGATGGATAGTAGGTATCACAAAATGGTGGTATCTATCGTCCTCACGCCTCCTTCCAGTTTAAGAGGTGAGCTAGG
The DNA here is from genome assembly GCF_027475165.1 of Benincasa hispida. Taxonomy (NCBI): domain Eukaryota; kingdom Viridiplantae; phylum Streptophyta; class Magnoliopsida; order Cucurbitales; family Cucurbitaceae; genus Benincasa; species Benincasa hispida. The sequence goes on from NC_143482.1 coordinate 56,140,389, forward strand.
AAGGGGTGTGACACCAAGAACAAAACTAACCCAACCCAACCCTTACATTTTGGGTTGGGTAGTCCGAGTTGTTCAGGTTTTCAGGTTATTTGAACACCCTTAATGCTAAAAAAGTGACTAAGGCACATATACTAGCTGCAAATGCTCCACTAAATGCAATAAGTTGACACTAATGAGTTTGAGACACGCCAGAAGCGTGATAGACCATTCAGTTCCAAAGATAAAAATCCTTGAAAAAAAATAGTCAATAAATGACTCAGTTAAAAATATGAATGTTTTAGAAGAAATTTTAGATATGAGTACTCATTAAGATATTGAAGTAAATGAGGATAATAATGAGACCTCAATAAATGGAACCATATAAGTTGACAATATTTTTGCATACAACGTTACTCACGATATTATTTATGAGGGTATGAAAAATATCGACATAGAAATGATTGACTTATGCGGAAAGAAACAATCCAATATAAATAAACTCATTTTCCAAGTCGGGAGGACTAGTAGTTCAGACATCAGAGAATGTCACACATGTGGGATACAAGTGGAGTATTTGTAAACAAATAGAGTGAAGTCACAAGATATAATGAAAAACTAGTTACATAAGATTTTTCACAAAGACTTGGTATTGATTATGGGGAGACGTATTCTCCTGTGGTGGATGCAATTAAACTAAGATATTTAATTGGCCTGATTATGTATGAAAATCTATTCATGCATCTTATGGATGTAGTCACAGCATATTTATATGGATATCTTGATAATGATATTTATATGAGAATCCTAGAAGGATTTAAGGTACCTGAAACATATAGATCAAATTTTTTAGAATTGTGTTCAATAAAATTATAGAGATCACTATATGATTGAAACAATCAGGACGAATGTGGTACAATCGCCTGAGTGGATATTTGTTAAAAGAAAGATATCAAAACAATTCAATATGTCCATGTGTTTTTATAAAGAAATCTTAACTTGAGATTTACTATATGTCGATGATTTGAACAAAAACCCCTAAAGAGATTTCAAAGACAATAGAATTCCTGAAGAAAGAAATTGAGATGATAAAATTTTGCTTTAGCTTACAAATAAAGCATAAATGAAATTGCATCAATTTATACATTAAAGATCTTTTGTGGATTATATACATAATTGAATACTCATATTGTGGTTCATTCACTCGATGTGAAAAGGATATATCATCTGATATCTGAAAGATGAAAAAAAACGTTAAGTCCTAAAAACCATAAATTTTGAGAAATAAGTGCACTTATATAACTTGACTTATTTATACACTGCACTTTATGGTATTTTTCAGTAATTTTGTTACATATATATGATATTCCTCTCCAAAAGAATGATATTGGAGTAGAGTTAAACATATGGTACGTTTTATTTCAGAATTAGTTTACATTGATTTATTTTATTCTAATAAATCTTATTATGATCTAGTTGGTTGTGAAGATGCAAGTTAGTATTCTAACTCATATAAGCTAGATCTTAAACAAGTTACTTAATACATGGAGAAGAATTTTTATATCATGACGATCAATTAAACATACCATAACGGCTACTTTCTCAAATCATGCTGAAATTCTTGCAATTCACAAAGCTTGTCGAGAATGTGTATGGCTAAGAATTTTTTTTTTTATTATTATTATTATTAAGGAACCCCCCCCCCCTCCTTCGTTTTCTGCTTCCTCGCCGCCTCTCTGCGCCGTGCCAAAAATCACTTTGCAAATCATCGTTTTTGGGAAATCAATCTCATGATAATACTCACAGTATAACTTATGCATGGTCATAGATATAGTCATGTAATCAGTAACCTTTATTCCTATACTACACGTGGCAGGCATAGAACATCATCACAATCACCTATGGAAACCTCCTATGATCCAGTGTTCACACCGACTATTTCTTTATCCCGCTAGTTATGCTTAGGTACTTGACTATATTTCCCGCCGGTCGTCACCGACTATTATTTCCCGCCGACTGAAGCTGACTATTATTTCCCGTCGCTGATTTCGGTCTCATTCATCTCACTCCCTCCCACTTTCTTGCTGGTCTCGCTCTCTCTACTCTCGCTCTCTCCCACTTTCTCGCTCAAAATCTCGCTCTCTCCACTCTCACACTCTCCCACTTTTTCGCTCAAAATGCTCGCTCTCTCCCCGATCTCGCTCTCTCCCACTTTCTCGCTGGTCTCGCTCTCTCCACTCTCGCTCTTTCCCACTTTCTCGCTCAAAATGCTCGCTCTCTCCGATCTCACTCTCTCCCACTTTCTCACGCAAACTGCTCTCTCCAATCTCGCTCTCTCCCATTCTCTCGCTCAAACTGGTCTCTCCAATCTCGCTCTCTCCCATTTTCTCGCTCAAACTGTTCTCTCCAATCTCGCTTGGCATCACGCGTAGGACAGTTGTTTGGTTCAACGTTTCCATCACCACATGCCCTTCGCAGCACGTAGACAATACTTAAACCATTGCGTTATTCCATACTTAATTCATTTATCTTGGTTTTCCCGCGTCTAAATTCATCATAATTTAATTATATTTCTTGTTTTTGATATCCTATTTCCTCATAACACCAAAAAGATGGAAAACAAGCCGAACTTTACTCTATTTTGCAGGAGACCAAGTCACCGCTTGTGCTCAAGGCTCACAAGAGACTAATCAACGCATCTCTGTCACATTATACCCGTCAATCAACAATAAAGAGATGAATATCGCAATGGCGGCGCAATACGACAGTCGATCCGAGAGATGTGCTTCAACTGCATGCGGTAATAAAAACAAACACCGCATGTGAACCTATGATCGAAAGATGCAGCTAAGCAACACAAGAGCGGAGGATTGAGACACGTGTACTACTAACGATTGTGCAGAATTGACGGTCTGATTGCATAACAGAAGGAATAATATCCCTCCATCTTTGGAATTACCATAACCACAAGTGGGGACCATAAGACCAGAGTCAAATATCTGCACCTATAAATACCCCATTGATTTCAGAGAAAAATATGCTACTTGATACGGGGCTAAGATCTACTAGATTGTAGAGAGAAGGCTGAGATGAGTGCTTAAAAGAAGAAATCCAGGAAGAATATGAGATAAAGCCGAGAGATGAATCTCAGATCCAACCTACCAAACACCCGAACGGAAGCTCTGTGCAAAGATCCCTACTACCGGTAGAGCAAGCCTGAGAGGGAAGCTCTTCCTACCATCAAATCCATCCTATCCGGCAAGCAAATCTCCATCGAATCTGTGTCAAGACATTGGCACTATTTGTATTTGTTCTATCTCTCTCCTTCATTGTGTAATCCATGTTTTCTTTATCTCTTCATTCACACACCATGTATCAAACGCTTAGTAGAAATATTAAATTTTTTGATAAATTCTATTTACCATTTTCTGTCTATTTCCGTTCACCCACCAATCACTTTCTCCATTATATCTTCATAATCCTCTGATGAGCAATATGAATCACTAAGAACTTAATCTGTATTAAAGATATAAAATACGTTTAGCTAAAGCATGATAGACGGCATCTTCACCTGTGAGAGCAGAAGTGAAGGTGTCATTCTGATCTATCGAGAGAAGGTCAGGAGAATGCGTTAACTAAAGTGAGTAGTACTTCCAGACATGGAAGCAGCCTTGCGTTCATTACGTTAGTCTCTGTTTCACCACAGACATGTGGGAGCACGGCCAATAACTAAGAGGTGTACGCCAGGAACAATATTTGTACCTTCAATCCAATTAAGAACTTATACTGTTTATATTATTTGTCTTTCTCTTTCTATTCTATTCATAAGACTTGTCACCGCATCTGATAACTTGTAGAAATACAAGTTATTTATGCCACCTTATCTAGATATTGCGGTCAAAAGTTAGTAATTATAAGCCAATTGTATGAAGATTAGCCCAGTATGACAATAATTATAAATGTTTGTGCTTACATCCACTAACGCCAAAAAGATGGAAGACAAGCCAAACTTTACTCTGTTTTGCAGGAGACCAAGTCACCGCTTGTGCTCAAGGCTCATGAGAAACTAATTAAGGCATCTCTGCCACATTGCGCCCGTCGATCAACCATGAAGAGACGATTACCGAAGTAACAGCGCAATGCAACAGTCGGTCTAGAGCTATGCTTCAACCGCATGCGGTAATAAAAACAAACACCGCATGCGAACCTATGATTGAAAGATGCAATTGAGCAACGCGAGAGCGGGGGATTGAGACACGTGTACAACTAACAGTTGTGCAAAATTAATGGTATGATTGCATAATAGAAGGAATAATATCCCTCCGTCTGCGGATTTACCATAACCATCAAGTGGGGACCACAAGGCTGGAATCAAATATCTGCTCCTATAAATACCCCATTGATTTCAGAGAAAAGTATGTTATTTGATATGGGGCTAAGTGCTGCAAGATTTTAGAGAGAAAAGACTGAGCTGAGTGCTGAAGAGAATAAATCCGGGAAGAGAATAAGATAAGGCCGAGAGGTGAATCTCATATCCGACCTGCCATATACCCGATCGAAGCTCTGTGCAGAGACCCCTACTACCAGTGGAGCAAGCCTGAGAGGGAAGCTTTTCTTGCCATAGAAACCATCCTATCCGACAAGCAGATCTCCATCGAATCTATGCCAAGACATTGACACTTGTTTGTATCTGTTCTATCTCTCTTTCATTTTATTCCATAGTTTCTTTATCTCTTCATTCACACATCATGTATCAAACGCTTAGTAGAAATATTAAATATTTCGATAGATTCCATCTACCATTTTCTGTATGTTTTCGTTCACCCATTAGTCACTTTCTTCATGATGTTTTCTTAATCTCTTAATGAGCAATATGAATCACCAAGGACTTAATTTGTATTAAAGTTATAAAATACGTTTAGCTAAAGCATGTTAGACGGCATCCTTACCTGTGAGAGCAGAAGTGAAGATGTCATTCTGATCTATCGAGAGAAGGTTAGAAAAGTGCGTTAACTAAAGCGAGTAGTACTTCCAGACATGGAAGCAACCTTGCGTTCATTATGATAGACTCTGTTTCACTACAGACATGTGGGGAACACGGCCGATCACTGAGAGGTGTACGCCAACAGAAGAGTGGAATAGTATTTGTACCTTCAAATCCAATTAAGGTCTTGCGTTGTTTGTAATACTTATCTTTCTCTTTCTATTCTATTCATAAGACTTGTCGCCGCATCCCACATCTTTGCACAACCTTCATAGCTAGCCTTAATCCTAGCATCTTGTACATAAGTCTGTATCTTGTAACATCTAGCTTAGGTTTATTGCATTTCTATGTTTTATCGCATCTTTACTACTTTCCTTTATTTTACTGCAATTTACTTACTTGTACAAAATCCTTTATAAAGAATTGAAAACCTGGTCGCATATACCATGAACATACCACAATAACCGACACCATTTCCCCATGTTCGACCTCGAATCACACCGAGAAACTGCGGTGGAATTACACTTGGTTCCATCGTAAGGAAACTTGTGACAACGCAGAGCATACTACATGAACATTCCAAATTAAGCATAAATAGAAGTAGTATCGCATCATCATGTGCACTTAATATCATACATCCCAAAACACGTTACAAGTTTATGGCGCCGTTTCCGGGGAATTTGGTTAACGATTTATTGTTTGAGTTGTTTTTGGTATTTTGCAGGACAAATCTCTTTGTACTGACTGTTCAATGCAGAGAGCAGTTTGACGACTTAGGAGTGCTGGGAGTAATCTAGTAATTCTAAGTGGACCTAGAGATCAAGTATATTTTTCGCACAGAGTTCATCATGGCTGAATTAATTGGTAAAGAAGTATGGCTGAAGAGAATATGGCACCTGCAGGAAACCTGTGGGGAGATTTGCCAGTGCAAGGTCCTGTTTTTCTTGCCGCTGACCAGGACATCCCTATGAGGGAGCATGCAGCGCCAGATTTTTACAATTTTTCACCAGGGATTTCAAGACCAGTAGTTGAGGGGAATGCAAGCTTTGAAATAAAGCCTATCATGCTAAAAATGATTCAGAATGAGGGACAATTCGGAGGATTACAGGGAGAAGACCCACACACACATTTAACTAACTTCGCAAACATGTGTAATGCATTCTCCCTGCCTGGTGTAACTCACGAAAGTCTTAAACTGTATCTATTTCCGTACACATTGTGGGATGAAGCAAAGAGGTGGGCTCAAGCATTAGAGCCGAGCGAGATTCATGGATGGGGACAGTTAGTTGATAGGTTCATGAACAGATTCTTCCCTCCATCCATCAACGCAAAGAGGCGAAGAGAGGTGTTGATTTTCAGCAAAAGAGTTATGAAACCCTGAGCACCGCTTGGGTGCGATTCCGGCAGTTAGTAAAGAATTGTCTACATATTGGGATTCCTGATAGTATCTTGATGGAAACCTTTTAAAATGGTCTAGATCCATCAACGCAAGCAGTTGCCGACTCCTCTGCAGAAGGAGGATTAATGAATAAGTCATATATAGAAGCAAAGGACATATTGGATCACATATCGCGACATTCTGACGAATGGATTGATAATGGGCTTGAGGTAAGATGTCTAGAACCAGAAAGAGTAGAAAGAGCTGATGTGCCAACAGACACAATGAGCACATTGGTCGAGCAAATGACCACAATGACATCACTCCTCCAAGCGGTGGCTGATCAGAGAAAACTCTTTCCCAACGAACAGTGCAAGTTAATGTGGTGACTCATATGACCGCTATGGATTGCAATCAATAGGGAGAGGTACATCCAGCAGACGTCTACCCATGGGATCAACAACCCATATATGTTATTTTTGATGAATCATGGGGCAACGACCACAACCATGGTTGGGGGGATCACCCAATTTTTGGTTTGGATGAGAATCTCATTCATAAAGGCCATAGTTTCTATCAATTTAGTTATCAAGAGGATCGAAGCAACCCTCTGATCTTCACTACCCCGGACTGCAGTCCAAGTGATTCTCAAGGTACACAGCCATGCGACCAACTGTTTGCATATGACACCTCTTGCAGAACCTCGTCTCTGGAGACGTCACTGAAGCATTACATTGAAAAGAGCAAGGTGATGAGATAGTCACAAGCTGACTCTCTCAAAGAATTAGAAGACCAAATAGATCAGCTTGTGAGAGAATTAAAGAAGAAAACACCTGGTAGACCACAGGGAAGTTCAGAAGTATTGGGGCCAAAAGGTAAAGAATAATGTCATGCCGTGACATTGCGAAGCGGCAGAACAACAGCCCTCATTGTGCCGAAGGTACCAGATGCGGTAACAATACCAGCTGATTTAACTGTTGATGATGACCAAGTACAAAATAACGAAAGCAACCCCAATTCAGAAGCAAGATTATTTACAAAAGATGAAGCTTCTCAAGACTTTTTGAATTCTCAATCAACGCAACCTTCAACCAACAACACACAACAAGCACAGGACCTCACTATGCAGCAAAGTAAGCAGGAAACATGACGAAATCCTCCACCTTTCCCATCCAGGCTAAAAAAGAAAGACGATAGTAAGCAATTTCAGAGGTTCCTGGACGTTCTTCGACAGCTGCATATTAATATTCCCTTAATAGAAGCATTAGAGCAGATGTTGAGCTATATGATATTTCTTAAGGATATTCTCGCCAACAAGAGAAAAATCGGAGAAAATGAAACAGTTGCACTAACATATGAGTGCAGCGCTTTGTTTCAAAATAATCTCCCTGCTAAAATGAAGGATCCTGGGACTTTTACATTACCCTGCACCATAGGAGGGAAGATGGTCGGAAATGCACTGTATGATTTGGGGGCAAGCATAAATTTAATGCCCTTGTCAATCTTTAAGAAGCTGGACATCGACAAAGTCGGGTCAACCACGATTACATTACAGTTAGCCGATAGATCGATAAAGCTTCTAGAGGGCAAGATAGAAGATGTTCTCGTGTAGGTAAACAAGTTTATCTTCCCCGCCAATTTCGTTATATTAGATTATGAGGAAGATAGAGAAATCCCTATCATCCTGGGACGCCCATTTCTCGCCACAGGGCAAGCATTGATTGATGTGCAAAAAGGAGAGTTGACCATCCGGGTCGATGATCAAGAGGTAAGTTCAACGTACTCAATGCGTTGAAGTATCCAGGAGATATAGAAAACTGCCAATATATCGAAGAACAGCAAAGAGAACAGTTGCACGAACCCCTGAAGGAAATGGAGGAGGAATATTTTGAAGATGGCGCAATATTGGAGGAGGATTACGCCGCAATTCATGTTGAATCTAATTTCGAACCGCTCAAGTTATCTGAACGGACTTCACAGCGCATTAAGCCATCTTTAGAAGAGCCACCTATGTTAGAGTTAAAGCCGTTGCCAGTGCACTTAAAGTATGCTTACTTGGGAAGTAATGACACGTTACCAATTATCATCTCTGTATCACTAAGTAAGGAGAAAGAAGATGCTCTCAAACGGATCCTAAGAAACAACACAAAAGCCTTAGGATAGACCTTGGCAGATATTCGAGGAATCAGTCCCTTGTATTTCATGCACAAGATTCGTCTGGAGGAAGGAAATAATGGATCAGTGGAAAGGCAGCGTCGCTTAAACCCTGCCATGAAGGAGGTTGTAAAGAAGGAAATAGTGAAGTGGCTGGACGCCGGTGTCATCTACCCGATATCTGATAGCAGCTGGGTGAGCCCAATGCAATGTGTTCCGAAGAAAGGGGGGATGACAGTCATCACTAATGACAAGAATGAATTGGTTCCCACAAGGACAACTACGGGGTGGAGAATCTGCATGGACTATCGCAAGCTAAATTTGGCCACTAAAAAGGACCACTTTCCACTCCCGTTCATTGACCAGATGTTGGACAGACTTGCGGGGAACGAATTTTTCTGCTTTCTTGAAGGCTATTCAGGGTATAACCAGATAGAAAATGCACCGGAGGACTAAGACAAGACAACCTTCACATGCCCATTTGGTACGTTCACATTTCGATGCATGCCATTTGGACTCTGTAATGCACTAGGCACTTTTCAACGATGCATGATGGAAATATTTTTGGATTACTTGGAGGAGTCAGTCGAGGTTTTCATGGATGATTACTTGGAGGAGTCAGTCGAGGTTTTCATAAGGTCAGAGTCAAAGATCTACACCTATAAATACCCCATTGATTTCAGAGAAAAATATGTTACTTGATACAGGACTAAGTGCTGCTAGATTATAGAGAGAAGGTTGAGCTGAGTGCTTAAGAGAAGAAATTCAGGAAGAAGACGAGATAAAGCCGAGAAGTGAATCTCAAATCCAACCTGCCAAACACCCGAACGGAAGCTCTGTGCAAAGATCCCTACTACCGGTAGAGCAAGCCTGAGAGGAAAGCTCTTCCTACCATCAAATCCATCCTATCCGGCAAGCAGATCTCCATCGAATCTGTGTCAAGACATTGGCATTATTTGTATCTGTTCTATCTTTCTCCTTCATTATGTATCCATGTTTTCTTTATCTCTTCATTCACATACCATGTATCAAACGCTTAGTAGAAATATGAAATGTTTCAATAAATTCCATTTACCATTTTCTGTCTATTTCTGTTCACCCATCAATCACTTTCTCCATGATATCTTCGTAATCCTCTGATGAGCAATATGGATCACTAAGAACTTAATCTGTATTAAAGATATAAAATACGTTTAGCTAAAGCATGCTAGACGGCATCTTCACCTGTGAAAGCAGAAGTGAAGGTGTCATTCTGATCTATCGAGAGAAGGTCAAAAGAATGTGTTAACTAAAGTGAGTAGTACTTCCAGACATGGAAGCAACATTGCGTTCATTACGTTAAGTCTCTGTTTCACCACAGACATGTGGGAGCGCGGCTGATCACTGAGAGATGTATGCCAAGAGAAGAGCGGAACAGTATTTGTACCTTCAATCCAATTAAGAACTTGCGCTGTTTATATTATTTGTCTTTCTCTTTCTATTCTATTCATAAGACTTGTCACTGCATCCCATGTCTTTACATAACTTTCACAGCCAACCTTACTCCCAACATCTTGTACATGTAGTCTGTATCTTGTATCATCTAGTTTAGGTTTACTGTCTTTTTATGTTTTTATCACATCTTTACTATTTTCCTTTATTTTATTACAATTTATATACTTGTACAAATGCACTTTTAAAGATTGAAAACCTGGTCACATGTATCATGAACGTACCGCAAAAACCTAAACCAGTCCCCATGTTCGACCTCGAACACACCGAGAAACTTATGGTGGAATTACACTTGGTTCCATTGTAAGGAAACTTGTGACAACGCATGGCATACTACAAGAACATCCATAATTAACGCATAATTAGACGTAGTGTCGCATCATTGTGAACAATTCATATCATCCATCCAAATGTGTTACAACCATGAAGATATGAGATGAGAAAGTTGAAGTACTTTTGATTACGCTCCGCAATCAGTCTCTGGTGCATATGGACTTTATAAATGTTGCACTACATGTTGATTAGCGCCTCTCTTGATGTGGCAGCACTGCGTTGAATATCATCAATCTGCTCCATTACCACTTCAAATCTTTGGTTGAAGAGGTGTTGTTGTTGTTGTTGAGAGAAGAGGGATCTCGTTTCCGCTAACTCAGCAGCCATGGAGGTGATGGAGGGTTGTGCCTGCAATGTCTCACCAGCATCGTTTTGGGGTTGGGCAGAGGTGCCTTCACCCAAATCGTGTGGGTCATCAACTTGCAGCAATGGAATGGTGAGTTGTGGTGATGATACTGATGGTGAAGGTGGGGCTGTTGGGTAAACAGGTGAGGAGGTTGGGACAAGGAGGAGATTGGTAAAATGTTTGTGAAGTGGAGAAAAAGGTTGTGCCAGTGGGCTAGGAGGACTTGGAGGGAAAATGACTAAGAGAAGACGGTTCGTAGGGTCTAGATCTTGCACTAGTAACTCTTGAACCCTTTCTTTTCCCTTGTCTTCTCTACGTCGTCTTTTTGGCTTGGTTTCTTGCAGTGCATTCAAATCGATTGCGGGCCTCTTTACTAGCAGCTCGAGGCAATGTGGGGAGTCTTTGAGGAGCAGCCTCAAAATTTTAGTGTGGATGAGGCCGTGGACTTCTAGCATGGGCTTCTCATCAATGCCTACGCCTATAGACAGGCACAGACTTGAAACGATCCACGGGAAGAAGTACTACCCTCGAATATGCCCCATCAATGCTCTGATCTGCCTTGCGATCAACTACCCTACGTCGATAGGAATGGCGCGTGCAATGCAGTACGCGGCCATGACCCGATCCCTTGATATAGTTTTGTCATGCGTTGTTGGGATCAACCGCTTCTTGACCAGGTAAACCCAGAGCCTTCCCTCCAGAAGCAAGGACTTGGACTCCAGGGTGCGGATGCCTTTGAGCGAAACCGACCACTTCGTGCTCGGTTGCATTAATATCCTCAGCGTATCTTCCATTTGTTGCTCTGTGGGATCATCAATAATCTTGTTCCCTGGTGCATCAGGGTTGTCCTTCATTTGATATATTTCATTGATGTACCTTGCGCTGAAAGATACCGTTTCTCTTTTAAAGGTCACCGCATCCTTGTTTCCATGTAGATGTTCGCGGTAGAAGTCTTGCACTACCTGAGGCACAATAATGGATGGGCACTTGCAGAATGTGTCTCACCCATATTCCACAATCATGCTCGTGATGAGGTCAGGTAGTGCTGTCGATGCAGGATAGAAGCCCATCTCAATCAACATGTCATCATTCTTCTTTCTTTTTTATGAACGTTTTTTGGCTGATGCGGGCTCACTGCTCTCCGCCATTACCTTGCCTTTTTTCTTAGTCAACGCAAAGGGGGCTGCTTGTCTTTGTTTCTTCTCCCGCTCTTTGCGTTGTTCCTTCTTCTCACACTCTGCGAGTTCTTTTCCCTTTTTCTTCATTAAGCGCCGCATATTAGCTTCGTGCTTTTTCTCCTTCTCTTCCAACAATGTCCTCTCCTCTTCTTCCATTTTCCTTCTCCCTTCTTCTTCTTCTTCTTGTTCTTCTCTCACAAATTCTTCTTCAAATTGCTCAAAGGCCAGCAACAGACGTTGTTCCTCCTTGTGCCTCCGTATCCCTTCAAGTCTAACAAGTTCATTGTTGCTTCGCATTTTTTCATACTCCAATCTACTTCTTTTATTCCCCTCTGCGATAATGAGCTTGTCCCTCTCCATCTTTTCTTATTTCTCCTCCTCTTCTTTTCTTTTTCTGTCTTTCTCTTCCAATGCCAAAATTAATCTCTGAGGATCAATAGTGGACCCTTGCGGCGCATTCTCCCTGCGACGCCGCATTAGGGGGGTTTCCTCTGCTTCTTCTCCTTCATCGGTCGCAACCATTTGCAATGTTTCGGGTTGCACTGGTTCCATCAGCTGTGTCAGTCCCTCTTATCCTCCCTTATGGAGGTTGATTCTCCATCTATCTCCAGGCTCACAGCCCTCTGCCTCGCTTCCTCTTCTTTTCTCAGGCGCCTCTCTTCACATCGGTGCATTTTCTTTTCCTCCTTCTCCTTCTTCTTTCTTTCCTTCTTAGCCTCCTCATCTTCATCATCATCCTTTTTATCTTTATTCTTCTTCTCTTTGCGATGATGGGAAGATTCAGCCTCCTCAGCTTTCTTTCCTTTGGTCTTCTTCTTCTTCTTTTTCTCTTCAGCCACTTCTGGTTGCGCCTCCACTACAACTTCCTCCAACACAACTTCAGGGGCCTCTAGCGCAACTTCAGCCTCCTTGGCCTCCTCCCTCACAATCTCTTCTTCTTCTCTTCTTGGAGGTCCATCATAGGCTTCTGCGTTGGCAGTCACCTCAGGAATCTCTGGGGCCAAAACGTCTCTTCCCGTTTCTTCTTTGATCGCCACTGCCTCCGCCACTACCACCATCTCCTCCTCCGTAGGTAGTGGTTGATTTACATCCCCTACCTCGAGCAGTCCACCTTCTAGCTCCAAGGTACTCAGAATGTTGCCAAATACCTCCATAACATCACGTCTCTTCCTTTCACTCTCAATCGAGACGGCAGGTGTTGGAACAGGAATGCTCTCAGTGCTTCCTCTTCTTTTGAACAGAGGAGGCCTAACGGCCAAAGGGTTTCTTTGGGCTCTGCCGGCGAGTCTAGGGACAGTGTGGGCTTGGGCAGCGAGTCTGCGACTGGCAGCCAAAAACGCTGCCTCTCGCATGGTTACTTGGTCAGGGGTGGATGGTGAAGCAGATTGGTTGGGAGATTGGTCAGCCATGGATACGACTTTGGGAGGTCTGGTAAATCGCTTGAGCTGTTGGGGAAGAAGGTAGGTCTGAATGCTAAGGCGCTAGGGTTTCTGATTTGCAAAATGAGGTAAAGTTTCACAACGAGGAAAGGGACTCTATTTATAAGTTGGGCCATGGTGGGCCTAACGCAATTTTTGCGGCGACAAGCCTCGAGTAGCTCAAAAGGCACGTCGTTCCACTTCCCTCATTTATGGAATTTAAGATAAAGTTGTCCTTTCGTCTGCCGAATCATAATTTCTTAGGGATACGAAACGATTGGACTTCCCCCAAATTATAAAAAGAATTTTCTTTAATATTTTATTCGAATGGACGCAAGATAAAGATTAACGCATTGTGCTTACCAACGCAAATGCATTTTCGCAGAGGGCGGGCAACAAGGCATATATCCCCGCAACACACTCCTTAACCAAACGCATTTCTGGAGGATACTTCAACATAGTGCATTTAGCTAAGGACTGGCAAAGGACATATACGAGCGCAACACACCCCTCAACTCAATATAGTTGAGTTAGTTGAACGCAAAGCATCTCTTATTAAATTGAGATGCGTCCATTATCGCCTTGCATACTTGTTGTAAATTGTTTTATTATTTTTATTATATATTTTTTCATCATCGCAAGTTGTTATGACTTACAGCAATAAATTTTCTCTTTATTACTCAATCATTCACCATTTAAATCTCAATGCATTAATTATAGAAAAGCTTAAAGAATTAAAGACTATACGGAAACAAATGCCAAGGAAATAAATGAAGAATTCAATTCATAAAGTCAAGAACAAATTAAATAAGCAAGTGAAGACAAAATTCAAGAATTCAAAGAGACAGGAATTTAAGAAAGCATTAAACATAGTAGTGAGATATGGACCGACAAATGTGTTTCTCAAATGGGCGCAATCCCCATCTCTATAGGCTATCCTACTTACCTGCCCAATGTCCTAGGGACATTGCTCCTTTCCTGTAGATTCTGGGGCTTCTGAATTGCGGGGCAACATTCCTGGTGCTCTGCTTCTCAGCTCGAAAGCCATCTGGCCCACCTGGATCTCCAAATTTCTAATCGAAGACGCCTGCGCTTGCATCATTGCGTCATTTTTATCCATATATTGCTTCAGAAGGGTCTCCAAAGAGCTTCCAAAAGTGTTAGAAGATGAGAGTTGCTGATGATGCGACTGTCTCGGCTGCCTTTGATTTGAATTTTGGTGAAAAGGAGGATTCCCTCGCCCATCACCTTGATGGGTGATTGGCCCCCCTTGGTTGGAGTTACCTCCCCAACCGAAGTTCGGATGGCTTCTCTAGCCAGGATTATAGGTGTTGCTAAAGGGGTTGTTCTGGATGGCACATACTTACTGGATGTTCGATGGGCACACTTCAGCTACATGAGCCCCTCCACAATTGACGCAATTTGCGGCCACTTGAGCCGGCGCAGGAGGTTGCGCTGATTGTTAAGGGATGGCTCCTTGATTAATTTCCATCGATTGGAGGATGGAAGTCACCGCGGTCATTTGTGCAGCCAGTGTGGTCATTGTCTCCACAGGGACAATGGCAGTTTCATTCTTTCGTTTATCGGCACCTCGGCCTCCATATCCCTCATCGATCCAATCATCCATGTTTTGCGATATGCGGTCGAGGATGACCTTAGCCTCTGTGTATGTTTTATCCATAAAACCTCCTACTGCGGAGGCATCAGCAACAACCTGCATTGATCTGTTCAGGCCGTTATAAAAAGTTTCCATCAAGACGCGATCAAGGATTCCGATATGCAGGTAGTTTTTCACCAATCTTCTAAATCACATCCAGGCGGTGCTCAGGGTCTCATTTTCCTTTTGCTTGAAGTTCAGCATGTCCTTTTGTCTCCTTGCGTTGACGGCTGGTGGGAAGAACTTCTTCATAAATCGCTCCATCAGTTGGTCCCACGATGTAATCTTATTTGGCTCCAGTGAGTGAGCCCACTTCTTAGCCTCGTCCCTCAAGTTGTAAGGGAAAAAATACAGTCTTATACTCTCTGGGTTATGTCAGGTAAGGAAAAGTTGCCACACATTTCGACAAAGCTGGTCAGATGAGCGTGCGGGTCTTCACCTTGCAGACCCCTGAATTTCCCAACATTTTGAATCATTTGCAGCATGACCGGCTTAATCTCGAGCTGCGCATTCTCCTCCACAGTGGGCCTCGAGATTCCAGGCAAAAAGTCATACAAATTGGGTGCTTCATAATTCCTCATCGGGATGTTGCGATCAACAGCACCTGGTCGAACAGCCCCTTGATTAGCCACCAGTACCGAATTATCATTGTTTTCCACCATGCTTGCTGCCTTCTTTCGCCTAATTCGGTTCTGACGTGCCCTTGCATGAAAAGTACGCTCGATCTCAGGGTCAGCTTCGAATTCTGGTTCAACACCAGAACTCATAAATCGTCAGGCTGCTCTCCGTGTTGAACAACCAGTACAATGAGATTTGTCCTACAAAATACCAAAAACACACTCAAACAATAAACCGTTAACCAATCCCCGGCAACGGTGCCATAAACTTGTTGACAATAAATTGAGATATACAATGATGCACAAGAGACAAGTCCATGTCCCTGTAACCAGTTCCCCAGCAACGGCGCCATAAACTTGTTGACAGTGATTTTGATGCTAAAAGATATGCTATGCTATGCTATGCGCGAAATGATGCGATACTCCTTCTAGATATGCGTTAATT
This sequence comes from Benincasa hispida, assembly GCF_027475165.1. Taxonomy (NCBI): domain Eukaryota; kingdom Viridiplantae; phylum Streptophyta; class Magnoliopsida; order Cucurbitales; family Cucurbitaceae; genus Benincasa; species Benincasa hispida. The sequence continues at coordinate 56,156,366 of NC_143482.1, forward strand.
ATGAATGTTCTTGTAGTATTCCATGCGTTGTCACAAGTTTCCTTACGTTGGAACCAAGTGTAATTCCATCGTAAGTTTCTCGGTGTGATTTGAGGTCAAACACAGGGACTATTTGAGGTTATTGTGGTATGTTCGTGATATATGCGACCAGGTTTTTCAATCTTAAAGAGTGTTTTGTACAAGTATATAAAATTGCAGTAAAGTAAAGGAAAGCAGTAAAAATTCGATAATAAAATAAGTACAGTACACCTAAACTAGATGATACAAGATATAGGCTTCATGATACAAGATGTTGGTATCTAGGCTGGCTGTGAAGGTTATGCAAAAAACATGGAATGCGGCAGCAACTCTTATGTACAAAACAGAAAGAGAAAGATAATTAATATAAACAGCGCAAGTTTCTTAATTGCGTTGAAGCTATAAGTACGATTCTGCTTTTCTCTTGGCGTACACCTTTCAGTAATCGGCTGTGTTCCCACATGTCTGTGGTAAAACAGAGACGAACGTGATGAACACAAGGTTGCTTCCATGTCTGGAAGTACTACTCGCTTTACGTATTCTTCTAACCTTCTCTCGATAGATCAGAATGACATCTTCACTGCTGCTCTCACAGGTGAAGATGCCATGTAGCATGCCTTAGCTAAACACATTTTATCTCTTTAACACAGATTAAGTACTCGTTTAATTCATATTAACTATCTGGAGATTAAGAAGACATCATGGAGAAAGTGATTAACGGAGGAACGAAAATAGACAAAAAATGGAATATGAAAGCAATCGAAACATTTAATACATATATTAAGCGTTTGATACATGGCATGTGAATGAAGAGATAAATAAAGTGAAATACAATGTTGAAAAGAGATAGAAAAGAACAAACAAGCGCCAACGTCTTGGCACCGATTCGGGTGGAGATCTGCTTGCCGGATTGGATGGACCAGATGGATGGATGAGCTTCCCTCTCAGGCTTGCTCAATCGGTAGCAGGGTTCTAAACACAGAGCTTCTCGGCAGGTATTTGGCAGAATAGAACTGAGACTCATCTCTCGGCCTTGTCTCGTCTTCCTCCCGGATTTCTTCAGTTAAGCACTCAGCTCAGCCTTTTCTCTCAACACTTTAGCAGCAATTAGCCCCGTATCCAGTAGCATCAGTTTTCTCTGAAATCTCTGGGGTATTTATAGGTGAGGATCTTTGACTCCGGCCTTGTGGTCCCACTTGTTGTTTTGGTAATCCCGAAGATGGAGGAATAATTATTCCTTTTGTTATGCAATCAGACCATCAATTCTGCACAGCCGTTAGTTGTACACGTGTCTCAATCCTCCGCTTTTGCGTTGCTCAGCTGCATCTTTCGATCGCGAGTTCGCATGCGATGTTGTTTTTATTACCGCATCCGATTGAAATACAGCTCTGGATCGACTGTCGCATTGTGCCATCATTGCGGTAATCGTCTCTTCATTGTTGATTGACGGGTGCAATGTGATAGAGATGCGTTGATCAGTTTCTCTTGAGCCTTGAGCGCAAGCAGTGACTTGGTTTCCTGCAAAACAGACTAAAATTCTCCTTGTCTTCCATCTTTATGATGTTAGTAGGTGTAATTGCGATAATTTATAATTATTGTAATTCTAAGCTAATTTTCATACAATCGGCGCATATTCACTATGTTTTGGTCGCAATATCTAGATAAGGTGGCATAAATAACTTGTATTTCTACAAGTTATAAGGGCACAACAAAACATCGCAGAAGGCGATTTAACAAGAAAATTACACGATGAAGAAGTGTGCCGCAACAACACAATCTCGGCAGAAGAAGAGAGAATAAGGCTCGAGGAAGAACAGCGCATATTGATGGCCTCAGAGCAATTTGAAAGGGAATTGAGAGAAGAAGAAGAGGAACAAAAGAAGAAGGAAAAGAAGGAGAAGAGGCGCAGAGCAAATGTTCAGCGCATTCGAGAAAAGAAGAGTAAAGAAATTGCAGAGTGGGAAAAGGAAGAACAGCACAAGGAACAGGAAAAGAGACAAAAACAAAGATCCCGCCTTGCGTTGGCAAAAGAAAAGAGCAAAGCAAAAGTGGAAAGCAGTGACCCTGTGTTGGCCAAAGGACGCCCATCCAAGAAGAAAGAGAATGACGACATGATGATGGAGATGAGGTTCTTCCCTACGCCAATGCCACTACCGGACTTAATCACAAGTGTTGTACTGGAACATGGATGGGAAACATTCTGCCAGTGTTCATCCATTGTAATCCCAACGGTATTGCGAGCTTTCTATAATGGACGACTTTATGGCACCAAAGATGCGGTGACCATGAAAGGGGAGGTAGTGCCTTTCAGCGCAAAGGTCATCAATGAGTTATATCAGATGAAGGACATCCCGGATGCAGCGGGTAATAAAATCATTGACGATCCCACAGAAGAACAAATGGAAGATGTGCTGAAGATATTAACGCATCCGGGCACGCAGTGGTCGGTATCTATGAAAGGCATCAGAATCCTTGCATCTAATAAACTGCTTCTGGTGGCGGGACTTTGGGTGTATTTGGTGAAACAGCGACTCATCCCGACTTTTCATGACAAAACAGTTTCGAGGGATAGAGTCATGGCTTGATACTGCATAGCATACGGCATTCCAATAGATGTGGGCCAATTGATCGCAAGGCAGATTCGAGGTTTTGTGGGGCGTATAAGAGGCCAGTATTTCTTCCCTTGGATAGTTTCAAGCTTATGCCTTTCATTGGGTGTAGGAATTGAGGAAGAACCAATGCCAGAAATCCATGGCCTCATCAACGTCAAGATTTTGAGAATGCTTCTTAAAGATTCCCCTCATTGCCCCGAGCTTCCACTGAAAAGGCCCATTATCGACTTAAATGTGCCGCAGGAACCAAAGCCCAAGAAATAACGCAAGGTTGATAAAGGAAAGGAAAAAGTCCAAGAGCCATCACTACAAGATCAAGAACCCTTGGACCTCTTACGTTTGGTGATTCGCCCTCCAAGTCCTCCTACAGAACCTCTTTCCCCACTCCCTGAACATTTTACTAACCTCTTCCTCGCTCCTGCTTCATCCAATGCATATCCAGCAGCTCCCTCCTCCCCTTCATTTTCACCGCAATTTTCTCCTCCACCGTCGCATGTTAACGACCCACATGATTTGGGTGAAGGCACTTCTGCCCAACCCCAAAACATTGATGGTGAAACATCACAGGCGCAGCCCACCATTGCCACCCTAGCTGCTGACCTTGCTGATATGCGTTCTCTTCTCTCTCATCAACATGACTTTTTCTACCAGCGAATAACGGAGTTACACGAGCGACAAACAGAGTTGCAACGCAGTGTTGGCGATGACAAGGCAGCTACTGATCAACATTCAACGATATATCTACACGATCCACCTGAACCAAAGACAAGTGGCAGAGCACAACCATGAATACTTCAACTTTTTGACAGCCTATCTACATGGTCCCATGGTGCCTCCACATTTACAGCAACATCTGCACTTTGAAGAAGCTCCTTGTGTTCCTCCATAAAATCCTCCTCCTGAACCTCCTCCTCAATAAATCTACAAATTTTTGTTGCGGTCATTCTTTTATTTTTATTTCATTCATTATTTCTATGTATAGAAGCTATTTCTTGATTCTTTGTACATGCTCAAATTTTGCATTGCGCTAATTGTAATTCTTTGTATACTTGGTTAATTTTAATACAACTGAGTAACAATTCTTTTCGTATGCGTTAGCCTCTTATTTATCATCATTTGTCAATCATTGCGATGATCTTTATCTTTTATTTTGCATTATTCATTGCGCTGCCATGATGAGTTATGTGCATACCCTTAGCAACATTTCCTACACTTTGTATTTTCTGACTAACACTTAGATAATCCGTAGTAATAGCATTGCTTTACCTTTTATCCTTCAAGACTCTGCTCAAACCTTCTTTTCAAAATTTTGACTAAGTGTTTGTCTATTCTGTCCAAAACAATGCAATGAGGACCTTGCGCATCTCTAAATTTGGGGGTGGGGAAGGTTTGAGCAGATGCGATCAAGTGGATGCAGTTATCATTAGAAAATGTGTTCATTGTCAAAAAAAAAAAAATCATACAAACTCCAATGTCAGCACAAAGGAGAATAAAAAACAATCCCAACCTGATAAGAGTTAAGTCATGAAAGGAACTTGCTCGTAGTTAGATGTTCGCATGACACCCGTGGGAGCAAGCCAAAACGAAGGTGGGTTTCCAAGAACGACGCAATATGAAAGAAAGAAAACAAATGAGAAGAAAAATAAGAATATAAGAGACAACTCCTCTGACCAGCAAAAGTAAAACCTAGCTGAGAATCAAGAGTTGAAGTTGAGATTGGCACACAACCATAGTTGGATGTTCGTATGACACCCGTGGGAACAAGCCAAAATGAAGGGTACAACCATGATCAACAATCTCTAATAAAATGACGCAAATTAGATCACCACATACAGACGTACCAAGTTGTTTTTGCAAGAAGAGGTAAACATTCTTTTCAAAACAAGAAAGGAATTTTTTAGTAGAGATTTGTTGTATAAAAGAATAAAGTAGGGCATATTTATAAATTATCAAGGATAGAAGAAAATTGCGTTGTTAAGTAATGTTGTGTAAGTAGAGCATTTGAAGCAACCAATCGACGCAGAATAAGGATAGGAATTGAACAATATTGCCTTAGTCGAAGATATGCTTGAAGACAAGCATATATCTAAATTTAAGGGTGTGATAACTTGTAAAAATACAAGTTATTTATATTGTTTTATTTAGATATTGCGGCAAAAAGAGAGGAAAGTTGCGTCGATAGTATAGAAATTGGCTAAGAAATACGAAAATTATGAAATGTCGTAAATGCACCCACTAACACCATTGCGATGGCGAATAGAATGTTTCAGTTTCTGTTTTGCAGGAAATGAGTCACCGTATGCGTTCATGGCTCGAAGACAAAATAAACAACACATCTACGTCGCATTGCGCCCATCAATCACGAACGAAGAGATGATCAACACAATGACGGCGCATACGACAATCGATCAAGAGCTCTAGCGATCAACGCAATTTCAACTGCATGCGGTAATCAAAAATAACACCACGTGCAGTGATCGATCGAAGATGTAAAGAGCAACGCATTTGCGAAAGATTCGGATAAATGTACAGCTTTCAGTTGTGCATTTCTGACGGATTGATTGCGTAACAGAAGGAATTTTCCATTTTTCCATTTCAGGAACTACCATAACTATACAGTGGGGACCACAGATTCAAAGAGCCAAGGCCTCGCCTATAAATAGCTTCTTCAAATTCGCTGAAAAGATATACACATACAGATACAGATACTGGTACATACATATATACATAGAGATGTGCATATACTGATTCTGAGAGAGAGGCTGGTCTGAAGCGACTGTCCAGAGTAGATCCAGGAGAACCACGAGACAAGGCCGAGAGGTGAGTCTCCGAGCAAAGAATTATTCTGATCCTCGTAGTTGAAGCTCTGTGTGAAGGTCAATTCTACCGGGAAAGCAAGCCTGAGAGGGAAGCTTTCCTCTCCACCACTTCCACACGTCAACAAGCATAATCTCCATTCGGAATCTGTGTCAAGACGTTGACACTCTTTATGTATGTATTTCTAATCTCTATTTCATCATCTGTATTCATCTTCTCTAATATTTCATTCACACCATGTATCGAACGCTTAACTTTAGAATTAAATGTTATGATAATTTCCATTGTCATCTCTCTGTCCCTTTCGGTACATCCATAATCCATCTTCTCCATGATGTGTTCTTAATCCCATGGAAATAGCAAGAATTAAGCAAGTGAGTTAATTTGTGTTAAGGAAATAATTAAGTTTAGCTAAAGCATGCTCCACGGCATCTTCACCTGTGAGAGAAGAAGTGAAGATGTTATTCCGCCTATCATGGAAGAATGTGTTAACTAAAGCAAGACGTATCTCTAGAGATGGAAAAAACCTTGTGTTCATCACGTTCATCCCTGTTTCACCATAGAGATATGGGAACGCGACCGATCACGAGAGGTGTACGTCAAGGGAAAGCAGAACCTTAGTTGCATCTTTAACAAAATTGACAAACTTGCGATGTTTTTACTATTTACTCTTTCTCCTTCTGATTCATTCATAAAGACTTGCCATCGCATACATAGATTCTTTGTACAACTTCACAGTTAGTTCTCGACCTCAGCATCATGTATCATGTATCTTGTATCGTGTATCACATTAATTTAGGATTTATTTTATTAACGTATTTTTTTACTTTCACCGCAATTTACATTTCTGTATAAATCAACATTCTTTATTCATTATTAAAAATCGGTCGCATGTATCACATAAGTAACGCATTAACGAAAAAAATCCATGTGTTCGACCTCGGATCATTCTGAGAAACTTGTGTTGGAATTATACTTGGTTTTAGCGCAAGGAAACTTGTGACATGCACTACTTCATTGCATGCTACGAGCATATCATTAACAACGCATATATTTAGACGTAGTATTGCATAAAAAAAATTCTTTATCGCAAAAGAGCTTAAGCGAAATTAGAGCATTCATTCATTTATCAGCGCATCAAATAGACAACATTTCATGTCGTATCCTTACAAGTTTATGGTAGCATGAGCTTGTAGCACATCATCTATCATCACAGTGCATGCATAACAAGGATTCATGTCATCAGTGACCCTCATCTGGAGAAGAGAGTTTGTAGGGTGGAGTCAGGCCAGGATGGCGAATTCTCAGTATTAGCGGAAGGTGGCCTCTTTTATCAGGGACGTTTATGCGTGCCAGCAGTTAGTGATATTAAAAATGAGTTGTTGTTAGAGGCTTATAGTTCCTTGTTTTCAATTCACCCCAGTAGCACCAAGATGTATCAGGACTTGAAATGTTACTACTAGTGGAATGATATGAAAAGAGAGATTGCAGAGTTCGTCAATAAGTGCTTGGTGTGCTAGCAGGTGAAAGCCCTGAGGCAAAAACCAGCAGGCTTGTTATAGCCATTGAGTGTACTAGAAAAAAAGTGAGAGCATGTGTCTATGGACTTAATCGTGGGTTGCCATGGACAGTCAAAGGTTTCACTGTGATATGGGTTGTGGTAGACAGACTTACAAAGTTAGCACATTTCATACCTGGGAAGTCCACCTTTTCAATGAATAAATGGGCACAAATATACATAAAAGAGGTGGTGAGATCACACAGAGTGCCTGTGTCCATCATGTCGGACAGAGACCCTCGTTTCACATCTAACTTCTAGAAAAGTCTTCAGGCAGCTTTGGGGACCTGGTTAGATTTCAATACAGCTTTCCACCCACAGACTGATGGGCAGACAGAGCGATTGAATCAGATATTGGAAGACATGTTGCATGCCTGTGCCATAGAGTTTTCAGGAAGCTAGGATGCTCACTTGCATTTAATGGAGTTTGCTTATAATAACAGCTACCAGTCCACTATTGGGATGTCACCCTTTGAGGCCCTATATGGGAAGAGTTGCAGATCCCCTGTGTGTTGGGATGAGGTAGGAGAGAGGAAATTGTTAGAACCTAAATTAGTGCAGACCATGAATGAGGCAATACAAAAGATGAGGGCTCGTATGCAAACGACTCAGAGCAGACAGAAGAGCTATGTCGATGTAAGACGTAAGAACCTGGAATTTCAGATTGGTGTGAAAGTGTTCTTAAAGGTGGCACCCATGAAAGGTATTCTGAGGTTTGGCAGGAAGGGGAAATTGAGTCTGAGATTCATTGGAATTTTTGAGGTCCTAGAGTGGGTTGGCCCTGTAGCTTACCGATTGGCATTGCCCCCAGCACTGTCTTCAATTCATAATGTCTTCCATGTTTCGATGCTAAGAAAGAATGTGACAGACCCATCCCATGTAGTTAACTTCGAGCCCTTGCAGTTGAATGACAACTTGAGCTACGAAGAGAAGCCTGTAGAGATCCTCGCCAGAGAAGTAAAGACATTGCACCGCAGGGAAATTGCTTTTGTGAAAGTTTTGTGGTAGAATCACTAGTTCAAGGAGGCTACCTAGGAGCGAGAGGATGAGATGAAGGCCCAGTACCCGGAGCAATTTCAAGAATGAACTTTCGAGGACGAAAGTTCTTTGAGGAGGGAAGAATGTAACACCCCGTATTTTTTAGTATTAATGTAAGTTCAGTAATTTTTATTAATTGAAGACATTTTTAGAATTTTGGGCCTTAAGTGTAATTGCGAGAATTTAATTATTGACGTTGGAAATTATTTATATTGGAATTGAATGGCAGGAGTTAATTGTTTTTAAAAGGAAAGGAGTTTAAAGAATTTATGTGGATTAAGAAAAGAATAAAATATAATATAATATATTTTATTTCTTTTCTTTTCTTTTCTTTTCTATTTCTTTTTCTCCCCCCCCCCCTCCTCTTCTTCCTCACGCAGACCCCTCCCCCCATTTTAACCTTGCTATTCACGTGCTCTAGCTGCCGTTCAACTCCCGCCGCCCGCCACAAACCCGCCACAAACACCCTCCACTGCTCGCATCTCTCTCTCTCGACAACCCTCACCTCTTTGCTCGCGTCGGATCTCGCCAACCGGTCAAGTTGCGCCGCCTCCCGATCGACGTCTCAAACCCAATCGCGCGTCCATCTAAAGTAGCGTTGCTCGTTCTCGTGCACCGTCGTTATGTGGGGCGTGTAAGAGGCCAGTATTTCTTTCCTTGGACAGTTTCGAGCTTATGCCTCTCAATAGGTGTAGGTATTGAAGAGGAACCAATGACATAAGTCCATGGCCTCATCAACACCAAGATCTTGAGAATGCTTCTCAAAGACTCCCCTCATTGCCCCGAGCTTCCACTTAAAAGGCCCATTATCGATTTGAATGCGTCGCAGTAGCCAAAGCCCAAGAAACAGCGCAAAGTTGACAAAGGCAAGGAAAAAGTCCAAAAGCCACCACCGCAAGATCAAATACCTTTGGACCCCTTACCTTTGATTATTCGCCCTCCAAGCCCACCAGTTGTACCCCTTTCCCCACTCCCTAAACAATTTACGAATCTCCTCCTTGCTCCCAATTCACCCAACGCATTTCCAGTAACATCTCCCTCCCCTTCATCTCCACCACATTTTTCTCCTCCACCGCCGCATATTGATGACCCACACGATTTGGGTGAAGGCACTTCTGCTTAACCCCAAAACGTTGATGGTGAAACATCGCAGGCACAACCCACCACCGCAACCCTAGCTGCTGACTTAGCAGAAATGCATTCTCTTCTCTCTCATCAACACGAATTCTTCTGCCAACTAATAACAGAGTTACAAGAGAGCCCAGTAGAGTTGCAACGCAGTGTTGCGATGACACTGTAGGTGCTGATCAACATTCAATGCAATATTTACACGATCCACTTGAACCAAAGACAAGTGGCAAAGCGCAACCATGAGTACTTTAACTTTTTTATAGCCTATCTACATGGTCCCATGGTGCCTCCGCATTTACAGCAACATCTACATTTTAATGAAGCTCCTTGAGTTCCTCCGCAAAATTCTCCTCTTGAGCCCCCGCCGCAACTCTAAATTTGGGGGTGTGCCACCTTCTTAATAGAACTACAATTTTTCGTTGCGGTCATTCTTTTGTTTTATTTCATTCATCATTTTTATGTATAGAAGCTATTTCTTAATTCTTTGTACATGATTCAAATTTTGTATTGCGATAATTGTAATTCTTTGTATACTTGGTTAATTTTAATACAACTGAGTAACTATTCTTTCCGTATATGTTAGCCTCTTACTTATCATCCTTTGTCAATTATTGCGATGTTCTTTATCTTTTATTTTACGTTATTCATTGCGCTGCCATGATGAGTAATATGTATACCCTTAGCAACATTTCTTATACTTTGCATTTTCTGACTAATAATTAGATAATTCATAGCAATAGCACTGCTTTACCTTTTATACTTCAAGACTCTACTCAAACCTTCTTTTCAAAATTTTGACTAAGTGATTTGTCTATTCTATCCAAAACAATGCAATGGGGACCTTGCACATCTCAAAATTTGGGGGTGGGGAAGGTCTGAGCAGATTCGATCAAGCGGATGTGGTCATCATTAGGAAAATGCGTTCATTATTATCAAAAAAAAAATTATTTTCATACCAACTCCAACGTCAGCGCAAGGGAAAATCCCAACCTGATAAGAGTTAAGTCGTGAAAGGAACCTGCTCGTAGTTGGATGTCTGCATGACACCCATGGGAGAAAGCCAAAATGAAGGTGGGTTTCCAAGATCAGCACAATATCAAAAAAGAAAAAAGAGAGAAAATAAGAATATAAGAGACAACTCCTCTGACTAGTAAAAGTAAAAACTTAGCTGAAAATCAAGAGTTGAAGTTGAGATTGGCACATAACCGTAGTTGGATGCTCGCATGACACCCGTGGAAGCAAGCCAAAACGAAAGGTGTAACCATGATCAACAGTCTCTAATAAAATGACGCAAACTAGACCACCGCATACAGACGCACCAAGTTGTTTTTGCAAGAAGAGGTAAACATTCTTTTCAAAACAAGAAAGGAATTTTTTAGTAGAGATTCGTTGTATAAAAGAATAAAGTAGGGCATGTTTATGAATTATCAAGGATAGAAGGAAATTGCATTGTTAAGTAATGTTGTGTAGATGGAGCATTCAGAGCAACCAATCGGCACAGATTGAACAATATTGCCTTAGTCGAAGATATGCTTGAGGACAAGCATATATCTAAATTTAAGGGTGTGATAACTTGTAGAAATACAAGTTATTTATACTGTTTTATTTAGATATTGTGACAAAAAGAGAGGAAAGTTGCGTCGATAGTATAGAAATTGGCTAAGAAATCTGAAAATTATGAAATGTCGTAAATACACCCACTAACACCATTGCGGTGGCAAATAGAATGTTTCAGTTTCTGTTTTGCAGGAAATGGGTCACCGCATGCGTTCATGGCTCGAAGACAAAATAAACAACGCATCTACGTCACATTGCGCCCATCAATCAAGAACGAACAGATGATCAACGCAATGACGATGCATGCGACAATTGATCCTGAGCTTTAGCGATCAACACAATTTCAACCGCATGCGGTAATTAAAAACAACATTGCATGTGGCGATCGATCGAAGATGTGAAGAGCAACGCATTTGCGAATGATTCTGACAAGTGTACAGCTTTTAGTGGTACATTTCTGACGGATTGATTGCGTAACAAAAAGGAATTTCCATTCCGCCATTTCAGGAACTACCTTAACTATACAGTGGGAACCATAAATTCAAAGAGCCAAGGTCTGGCCTATAAATAGATTCCTCAAATTCGTTGATGGAGATATACATGTGTACATAGAGATGTGCATATACTGATATTGAAAGAGAGGCTGGTTTGAAGCGACTACAGAGTAAATCTGGGTGAGTCTCCGAGCAGAGAATTCTTCCAATTCTCGAAGCTGAAGCTCTGTGCAAAGGTCAATTCTACTAGGAAAGCAAGTTTGAGAGGGAAGCTTTCCTTTCCACCACTTCCATACGCTAGCAAGCGCAAATCTCCGATCGAGATCTGTGTCAAGACGTTGACACTCTTTCCGTATTTGTTACTATTCTCTATTTCATCCTCTGTATTCATCTTCTTTAATCCTTCATTCACAACATGTATCAAACACTTAATTTTAGAATTAAATGTTATCATCGTCACCATTATCATCTCTCTGTCTCTTTCCATATATTCATAATCCATTTTCTCCATGATGTATTCTTAATCTTCGGGGTAAAAAGTGAGAATTAAGCGAGTGAGTTAATTCGTGTTATGGAATTAATTAAGTTTAACTAAAGCATGCTTGACGACATCTTCACCTGTGAGAGCAGAAGTGAAGATGTTATTCCGCCTATCGAGAGAAGGTTAGAAGAATGTGTTAACTAAAGCGAGAAGTATTTCCAGAGATGGAAACAACCTTGCATTCATCACGTTCATCTCTGTTTCACCATAGACATATGGGAACGCGGCCGATCACTGAGAGGTGTACGCCAAGGGAAAGCGGAACCTTAGTTGCGTCCTTAACATGATTGACAAACTTGTAATGTTTTTACTCTTTACTCTTTCTCTTTCTGCTTCATTCATAAGACTTGCCATCGCATACATCAATTCTTTTGTACAACTTCAAAGTCAGTCCTCGACCTCAGTATCATGTATCATAGTAGTTTAGCACTTTACTTTATCAACGCATATTTACTTTACAATGCATTTTTATTTCATTGCAATTTATATTTTTGTACAACTAACATTCTTTATTCATTATTAAAACTGATCACATGTATCACATAAGTATGTCATTAATGACAACAATCCTCGTGTTCGACCTCGGATCATTCTGAGAAACTTGCGTTGGAATTATACTTGGTTTCAGCGCAAGGAAACTTGTGACACACACTACTTCATCGCATACTACAAGCATATCACTATCAACGTAGACACTTAGAACGTAGTATCGCATAAAATTATCTTTATCGCAGAACACTTGAGCGCATTTAGCACATCATTCATTTCATTCACAAGCCATGCGTTAGAGTTAGATAAAGATAAATATTATAAAATTTAGTCGTCAAGTTTATGGCAACATGAGCTTGTATGATTCATCATCACATTGCACGCATAATAGAGAATAATAATCTTTTATTGTTATAAGTTTATGACGCCGTTGCTGGGGACATGAGCTTGTATCATCCATTCATACATCAGTAGTGTGCATAAGCGATGGAACAACATAGAATGATAAGGAAATAATCTTTTATCGTTACACCAGTCACTGGATGTATGCTAGCATGATGGATGAATGTTACGGTAAAATGACAGCATGATGAACTGATAGTTAGTATAACCATTGTACATTTTTGCTTGAGGATATGAAAGATGTATTTGTGCATATGGATACTTGAATGCTAGCATGAGATGATATTTGATTCCATGAGGTTGTATGTGATCTGTGGATATTGAGGCATGTGTGTTTGTTGTAGAGCCATGATGTTGAAGCATAAATATATGTCATAGAGTTATTGTGATAATTATGGTGTCGAGCCTATGCTAGTGATTTTACTGATTAGTTAGGCCCACTAGGTTTGTGTCTCCTTCAAGATTCACCAGTTTGTGTTTCCTTCGGGACTCACCAGTTATTGTGTTTCCTTTGGAATTCACCAGTTTGTGTCTCCTTCGGGATTCACAGGTTTGTGTTTCCTTCGAGATTCACCAGTTTGTGTTTCCTTCGGGATTCACCAGTTTTTGTTTCCTTCGGGATTCACCAGTTTGTGTTTCCTTTGAAATTCACTAGATTGTGTTTCCTTTGGGATTCACCAGAGGTAGTGGCCATATTTAGCTACAATAGGATAGAACTCAGTTTTTCATGTATGTATGTGTCCCCTGAGAACTAGGACAGTTTATATGTTCCACCAGAGGTAGGCATCTAAAGGACATAGATGTCCAACCTGACCCCAGTAGTAGGGTTACTTACTGAGTATTTTATACTCAATTCTTTTTCATGTTATTGTTTCAGGTAAAGGTAGAGATGCACCGACGATGGACAAGCAAAATTCGTGATCGAGCCACTAGGACTAGTTTTATGCTTCCGCTCATGAGATTTAGATTTCTTTTTATGTTTTTCTTAACTCTCAGTTTTGATGTTTAAAACTTTCTATTAAGAATCGTTTTCAGACTTATTTATTATCATTTATGATTTATGGGTACCCTACTATTGTTTTTAGTATTTGAATTTAATGAAAGTCTTTTGAACTTACCTTATTTAATTAACATTTATTTCACCATAATAGAGTGACGTTTTAAGTTTCATTCATGCATGTATTTAGTAACGGCCTAACTTAAGTCCTAGGGGGTCGGGTCGTTATATGACTATAGGGGCAAAACAGTAATTTTAGCTTAATTGTGCTTACAAGGAATTTGTGAAGCGTCATCATACTATTAACTGGTTATATCCAATGGACACAAAAATATATTTGTAGTGCAAAAACTACAGTTTTCGATCTTTAGTGGAGTGTCCGACAATTAACGATGGTGAATAATTTAATTAAATGAGTTTAATTAATTATTCACGTATCATTGGAGCTTCAAGCTACAGGTCCATGAGGTCCCCTTGGTAGCTCAATGGGAATAAATGAGAATCGCTTTCTTGATTAATTTGAATTGTTCAAATTATTTGAGGGAATTAATTATATAATATATAATTTAATTTTAATTATATATGATATAATTACTATAATGTATTTGATACATTATAATATAAAGTATACTTGAAAGGAAATCAATATTGAATATGATTCAAATATTAATTATATGAATTGGTTTCATATAGTTAAATTTAATATAAATGGGATTTATATTAAAAGCTATAGAAAGAATTGAAACTATAGGTTATATTGTATTTGATACAATATAGAAACTATAGGTTTATATGTTATATTTGATATAACATATAGTTTAATATATATTATATGATAAGGTAGTTATTATATATATATATTATTAAATCAATTTATTTATTTATTTTAATTTATTCATTTATTTATTAAAAAAAAATCTATTTTTGGGAGCCTCCCCTCCTTTTGCTCTCTCAGACATGTGAGTGGGAAGTGGTTCCCTCTTCTCTACAATGTATGAAAAATAGATGGTGTGACATACAGAAACAATTCTCTCTACAGAAAAGTTCCAGGAGATTGATTTTTCTATTCATCTTCTCTCTCAAAAATTACTCTCTCTACCAAAATAATCAAAGCCCACACTCCTGGGTTCTCATCCCAGAGAATACCAAGGTTTCCTTCGCGATGGTATCCAATTAGAGACCAAATGATTTTTCAATGAAGATTAGATCTTTAAAGGTAAGGGTTTCAAACCCATTTATTCTTCTATTTCATATTTATGAGCATGTTGTAATTTATGAATTAAATGCATGATCTTTTATATATTTTCTGTAAAATCTAAGTTCTGTGAAAATTGGGAAATTGAGACAATCCGCTTCCACTCAAGGACCTTTAATCGGGTTCCTTCAAAAACGTCAAGTTTCTAGACCAGTAGTCCAAACACCAGAAGGTGTCAAACTTGTGGGATACAAATGGGTACTTGTGAAATAAAAAAATGAAAATAATGAGGTCATAAGATATAAAGCAAGATTAGTTGCACAAGGTTTTTCACAAAGACCTAGTATTGATTATGAAAAGACATATTCTTCAGTGGTGGATGCAATTACATTAAGATTTTTAATTGGCCGACTGTGTATGAAAATCTAGACATGCATCTTATGGATGTAGTCACAGCATATTTATATGGATCTCTTGATAATGATATTTATATGAGAATCCCAAAAGGATTTAAGATACGTAAAACATGTAAATCAAGTTCCCAGGAATGGTATTCAATGAAGTTACAAAGATCGCTATATGGATTGAAACGATCAAGATGGATGTGGAACAAACGCCTGAGTGGATATTTGTTGAAAGAAGAATGTCAACATAATTCAATATGTCCGTGTGTTTTTATAAAGAAATCACAGTCTGAATTTTCTATTATAATTGTATATATATGTTGATGACTTAAGTATATAATTGGAACTTTTGAAGAGCTTTCAAAAGCAATAGAATATCTTAATAAAGAATCTGAGATGAAAGAACTCGAAAGAAATAAAATTTTGTTTTGGCTTGCAAGTTGAGTATTTAGCATATGGGATATTTGTTCATCAGTCAACTCATACAGGAAAAGTTTTGGAAAGGTTTTATATGGACAAAACACATCCATTGAACATTCCAATGGAATTTTATTCACTAGATATGAAGAAATATATATTTCAAACTCGATATGATAATGAAGCACTACTTGGACCTGAAGTATCATATCTTAGTGCATTTGGTGCACTTATACATCTTGCTAATAATACAAGACCATATATTGTATTTTCAGTAAATTTATTAGCTAGATATAGTTTTTCTCTAACAAAAAGACATTGGAATGAAATTAAACATATACTCGGTTATCTTCGAGGAACAATTGATATTGGTTTATTTTATTAAAACAAATTTTCATCTAGTTGGTTACGCAGATTCTAGAGATTTATCTTATCCATACAAAGTTAAATCTCAAATAGGTTATCTATTGACATGTGGAGGAATTGCTATATCATGGCAATCAGTGAAACAGACCATAATGGCTACTTCCTCAAATCATGTTGATTCTTGCAATTCATGAGGCAAGTCGAGAATGTGTATAACTAAGATTAATGACTCAGTACATTCGTGGAACATGTGGTTTGTTTTCTAGTAAAAAATCTTCCACATGAAGACAACACAACATGTACATCCCAAATCAAAGAATATTATATTAAAGGAGATAGAATAAAACATATTTCACCAAGACTTTTCTATACTCATGATCTTCAAGAAAATGGCGACGTCACCGTACAACAAATTTGTTCGAATGATAACCTGATAGAATTATTTACAAAGTCATTACCTACTGCAACCTTTAAAAAATTGGTGCACAACTTTGGAATGCGACGACTTAAAGATCTCAATTCTTTTAGTAGTATTAGATTATATGAAATATGTACTTTTTTTTCCTTCACTAGGATTTTTATCCCTATTGGATTTTTTCCTAGTACGGTTTTAATGAGGCATATTTTATATATATAATGGGCATCTAAGAGGGAGTTTATAAATATTATACAAAATAGGCACCCATCCCAAAAAGATCATGTTTCTTTCAACATGTTACCCCATGTGTCACAAAATTATACCTAATTAGTGTCCAAATAGCCACATCCTAGTTGCCACAATTTCTATAAATAACGGTCATTTGTGTTATTTATAGTGTGAAGATTGGAGAGAAATTGATAACTTGTAGAAATACAAGTTATTGTGGCTCAAAAGTTGGAACAATTAGGGTCTTTAATGATAAAATATCATCATTTTTAGAGAAAACGCATAGAATTACTCGAACATTATCAAACTCATGCAAAAGAATGTTTATTGCTAAAATACTGCGGCACTAACGCATGATATTGCAGGATCTCAACAAAAATCTAACGCATGATTAAGAAAAGTGTCGCAGGAAAAGTCTAAATGCATGGGGCATGCGACGGAGGGATTCAACGCAAGGAAGATTCATTGATTCAGGTTGTTTGTGTCAAATCACCACTTGTAAGCATGGGCATCTGCAACGGGCGGCGTCTGAAAAGCATCTGAGTGTCAAACGGCCGACCAGGGTATGGAATTTAATGTTGCCTAATGATGAAAAATTAATTACCAAGTCGCCAAGGACTTGATGACTAAAATTAGGTGAACACAATATGCGATGCATGTCTTAGGTTATGCGTTGATTATCATGCGTCAGTGGTCATGCGTTGGAATGAACTATGCGTTAACGAATGTATACGATGACCGTGCGTTCCTATCACAAGTTTTCTTGCGCTCACGCCAAGTATAACGCGAACGCAAGTTTCTCGGGTAATCCAAGGTCAAACTCAGGGACTTGTAGCTAGATATATGCGGTAATGTGTATGTGGCGGTTGAATAAAAGAATGATGGAGGGGTATAAGCTAACACTACTCCTACTCCTAACTAACATACAAAACAATGAGAATATAAATGAGAGGTAGAGATACGACAATCGTTGACGCGTAATAAAGCATGGAAAATAGATAAAATGTGAGGATGTCTTCATTGCAACCCTTAAGAGTGACCGCAAGGGCAACCTCAGCCAATCCAAGCTATGCGATCATGCTACACACACTAGAGCCCAAATCTAGGATGTATGCGATGTGTATACAAAAAGGTCGGGATGACCGCATATAGCCACCACATCCTACTTCTTGGACGCATGCAATATCCTCTCCGTAGGGTGCATACATTGTGTGATAGCAAACGGAGCTTATTTCTAAGTTCCCCATTCTTGCTTATGCGTTCCAATTCGCTCTCTCGAGTCTTAGATTTGGATTTTAGATTACTCTTCCAAGTATGCCTAAGTGATGAATGATGCGCTCATAAGACAAGGTAACCACATAAACTTGGCTGATGCAAGATTATTCCTATCTCTAGTGAACAATAACTTACATTGCTTAATGCGACCAACCACTTACCCTCTCAGGCAGTTAGTTGTTGCTGACTTTACTCATAGACAAATGTTGCGTCCACCTATAGACAAGCATTGCTACAGCTTCACACTAAGCAAATAAGGTTTTCTCACACACTCACACAATGCACACCTTCCAGTGATTTGCTACATGCTTCATATCCCTAATCTGCATGACTAAGTATGCGATACTCAAGCAATCTCACTAAGTGATGCGATGAAAGTTAAGGATGTTAAATAAAGAAAGATGGAGATGGAATCGAAGGAAACACAGAAATGCATTGAACACACAATGTATTAATTCCTTAATCCAAAATGTAATACAATACAATATAAGAAAAGAGGAGAAAATGAAATGACCAGCTGGAAGCGATGTCTTGCTTCCAGCAGATGTGTGTCAAGGCTGTCGGTGGTGCCATGGATGGGTGGTGGAGCTGACTCTCTCAAGATCTAACTCCGACGAAGGCTCCGGTCGTCACTCGAAATGAATGAGGGAGATGAAGAACTCTCAAGCTTCTTCTAACGCGTTCGTCTGGATCACAAGGATCCACCCAAAGGCCGAAACTTGGATACTTTGAAATTATGCTCGGCGGCTTCTATTTATAGAGCTTAATCATCGCAGCATTAATGGACCTGCTCTGATTTTGGTATTAGCGGCGCGTTGATCCTTTTCTGAATCTCTGCTGCTAACGGTGTGGTAGGTGAAATGTCAACATCATCTTTTGATTTTCTCGAGATATGCGTTGATGCTTCCATTCCACCAACCTTGCGGTGATCCTGCTATTATGGTTATCTTTGTGTAGCCGCAATCTTGAAATGACCGCAATCACTTGATTACCCCAACTTCTACATGATGACCGCATCTTCAATGTGATGACCGCATCTGTTTGACGACCACAATTCCCATGTGATGGATGCATTCGCCCAACTGCCACAACACCCATAGGACTGTTGTATGTGATCACCGCATGCGGTTAATGGGTGCAATATTCATGCGTCGAGCGTATGCGATCGTGCATGTGATCGTCTATGCGATAGCCCGACTTCCGCGTCTGCGTCCACTTCCTACGTTAGCTACAAAAATAGACAATTTAACGCATAATAGTGGGTTAGCCGAGATTCTTAATGTTGAATGCCGCAAACTCATTTTCTCATGAATTCCTAACATAATTGTTGCATATTCTGCTTAACAGCCCTCATAGGCCTAAGATGACGTGCATTTCTACATGTCATCGTGCCCATCATCAAGTTGAAGAAGACCGACGCCTATAAATAGAAGAAATCCTACCAGATGAAAAAAAGAATCTTAATCTCTTAGCTCATTGCATAATTTTGAAATTTTGAGATCGTAGAGCTGTGCTTTGGTGTCGAGAAGAAAAAAAGGGAAGAGAACCACCACCATTGTCGATCAAGGAGCGAAGGAAACTGAGCTCGAGAGAGACATTTCTTCCAATTCTTCCACAAGTGGTTGTACATGAACCAGAATTGAGCCAAAGAGGACAAGAGATTGTACTCTGCGGCTTGACTCCCTTCATTTCATCTTCTCATTTGATTAAGTGTTGGTTTTGTAAAGACAATCAGTTTCTTTATAAATTCACATATTTGATCTATCATATTTTTCCATTGTTTATTTCTTATTTATGTTGGATGCATCTATAACTTCATGCTAAATTCCATTTCGAACGCTTAAGCCAACTAAATCAATTGGTAAAAGCAGCTTTAGCTTAAATTATTCGAGAGAATAAGTAAGCCAACATTAAGTAAGAAACGCTTAGTACATCTAGAGATAGACGCACCAATGTTTTATTGCATCCTGTGATTGACACATACATCCTAGAGATAGGTATTGTATGATATTCGCATTGAGAAGTACTGAATAGTGTCTAATGCATAAACGGAGATAAACAAGTCATCTCATTCGCATCATATTCTTGTTCATGTACATCTAACTTAGATCGACGCATATCACTTGCATCAAACTCCATTTTCCACACGACCCCTTATCCTCCACTTGACTCTTTTATATCTTCTTGCACACACACAGCAGCTTAGTGTAAATAACTCATTTCTACATTTACTTAGGATAATTCTACAACAGTTACAATGCAAGGTCTGCGTTAGCTTTAAATCTAAATCCCTGAGTTCGACCCTGGACTTACCAAGAACCTGAGTTGGATTTATACTTGGATCTGAGTCAGAAAAATTTGAACGTCTATAGAGGAGTGTCATGTATCCTATTGCACATCACTAACGCATCAACGTGTCACTAACGCATCACGCATCATTCATATTTACACATTTTTCCAATTACTTTATACAATACACTCCTAAGCTCGAATCACGAAATCAACAAACATAAATCCACAAAGACTGGAGAAATTTGGTTGTTATTTTATTTTATTTATTTAGTTTCTTATGTTATATTATATTTATTTTAATATTATATTTTATAGATAAACATATTCCCATTGTATCTCCTTTTGCTATTCAATTTTACAACAATTTCTTATTATTATTATTATTAGCCCATGAATCGCCTATTAAAGGAATTCTATCCATGATGATATTAAAAAGCTGCGATAATACATATTTAAGAAAGATGAAACTAAACTAGAAAAACACATCCAAACTTTAGGAACTAAGATATAATTTTAGCCAAAGAAAATATTACAATCAATTTATCTATACTATATATAAAATAGGCCATGAGTGAAACTTTTAACATCCCCATTTTACCCTTAGCAATTTTCCTTAATTTCTATTTTGCCCTATGTTACAACTATTCAGGTCAAGGTAGTTATGTGTGAAGTGGTATATTCTCTCGTGTATGGGTGTGATCCACATCATTTTCTCCAATATAATTATTTGGGTCAAGTGACAAATCTTTGCGTGTATGGATATGATGTAGATCATAGATAAAAAATTACAACATTATAGTGAAGATTATGTTTCAATAGAGAATCATATTCTTTCCCCCATTTACAACTATTTTGGTTGAAATAGTTACATAATGAAGCGGTGTGTACTTTCATGTATTGGTGTGATTTACACCATAGATATAAAACATCACGATCTAATGATGGAAATATATTTGAACCAACAATTATATCTTTTACCTTTTAAAATATTCCTATTTTGACATTCTCGTCAAATAGTTACCATTATTTGAGTCAAATTATATAAAACTTTTTTATATACTAAAATAAAACTATAATTTTCAGGTGTATGGGCTTGTTCTAGTAAAAAGTTCAATATCTTTATTATTTATCAAATGATTCAAAACCAAACCTTCCCTAATATAATAAAATATTTCAAAATTTATCGAAACAAAGATAATTCTACAAATGTGTTTCCTTCCTCCAAATTTTAAGAAAGTAAGGAATATTTTGTCCAGTAAAATTATATTTAAGTTGATTACAATTTCATGCATATATATGATATAAGAAACACTTCTCCTTCGGTTTCAGCAAAATATTAAAAGAGTAATTGTTGAATCTTCTGAAATGTTTAAAAAAATGATAGGCTACAAATACTATAAAAAGAGTCTATGTCTTTAGTTTTTAATAATCCCAATTTGAAGCACTTAAATCTCGGTATACTAGTTCAGTTATGTGAGTGATATAATGTTTTGAGAGAGTATTTTTGTAATTGAGGTCCAAGAGAGATTTTTGTATACTGTGTATAATAATTTTTTACATAGTGAAATTCTTTTGGTCTGCAGTTCTTTTCTCCATTTTGGAGTTTTTCCGCATTAGTTTTTGTGTTCCCAATTCTTTTTTGTTTTCTTCTAATTTTTTTATTTATTCCTATGATAGTACCGAGAGGTTTTTCTGTTTCCCGCCACAAAACTTCAAGGAATACAAAAAATTAGTATATAGAATGCTATATTTTGTATGTAGATATATAATTAAAAAGAAGAAAAGCCCCATTGTGGGTTACAATACAATTAATTATAAACTTCACCTCTCATCATGCTGATATTACATTGAAAAGCATGAAAAGGGTGCTAAAATATTATTTTGTAAAATAATAAATTTGCATGAATATTCAAGCTGCAAAAGCCCTAGTGCAGGCTGGTGGGACTACTCTTCCAGAAAGGGCAGGCTTAACATTGGAACATTCTGAAATGGCTGTGCCATTGGTGCCACTGTATTTCAAGTTTATGTTTGATAGCTTCACATTCTTGCAAGGATACCCTCTGCTACATACAAGCTTTAAAGCTACTTGAGCTGTAGATGTTCCTCTTATGTTCTTGAATCCCACGTTGCTTATTTTAACTCTCGATGGAATCTATATAAGCACAATTTTCAAAAACCAAATGGTTACCAAATATGGTCTACTTACTTTTTCGGTTTTCAAAACTTGTCATGAATTTAGACATCAGTTTAAAAAAAAAAAAAAGTAGATCGATAACAAAACAAAGCAACTCATGAGTAGAAGTGATATGTACAAACTTAATTTTCAAAAACCAAATAGTAATCAAACGGGTTAACTTATGGTATTAGATATATATAAATACCTGGTGTTTGCACAATCCATAAGGGCAATATTGTTGGTCAATTAGAATGGGAGTGCCCACATTGTTCATGACAATCCCTTCAAATTGCATATTGGTAGCAATTCCTTTGGTAGAATCTGGCCATGTTTTGATTCTAACTCCAAACATTGTGTTTGAAATTGTGCAATTTCTCACAGTGACTCCAGACACAGGTTTCTCATTTTTGTACTTTCCAAGGCTTCCAATGCTGATTCCATGTCCAGGTCCACATGTTACTTTCTCCACATTAATTTGTTGGCTTCCATCCCCAATCGACACGCAATCGTCGCCAGTTTTGATCCTAGCATTTCTTATAGTCACCCCACTCGATCCACCGATATGGATTCCATCTGTGTTCGGACTGTCGCCAGGGGCGTCGATGTTGATGTTTTGAAGGGTCACATTCCTGCAGTTGTGCACATTCATGTGGAAGAATTTGCTGTCTGTTGAAGTTATGTCTTTGATTAAACTGTTGTTGAGGCTGAAGAATCTCAAGCTCTGTTTCAAAAGGAAGAAAACTTATAAATGTTTTTCGTAAAACATGAACTTCACTTTAGCTCATTCGATCCATATTCGAGTTTACTAAAAGTTAATAAGAACAAAATGGATGTCTTGAAAGTTTTTAAGGAACAGATAAAAAGAAAAAAAAAAACGAGAACCCTATTGAAAGAGAGATGACTCACAATAGGGAGAGAGCTGCATTTGCCAGAAGAAGCACATTCATTTTGCTTCCAAGCAAGAGATCCTCTGCCATCAAAAGTGCCACTTCCAGAGAGAGTTAAGCCATTAATGTACTGAAAGGCAATCCAAGTGTCATCAGATCTCATTTTTTTAATATTGGTTGGAGCTTGCAATCTTCCCTCCACTTGAACATGAATGGGAGCCATACATGGCCCTTGAAACTTCATTGAATCCACTACATATCTTCCTCCTGGTATCACTACTTTGCTTGGCTTTGTTGACATACAAGCATCCTTCCAAGCTTTCATTATGGCCTAATAACAGACAAAAACAAAATAACCCCATCACGACCCCGAAAGATTATTCGATAAGACTATCACAATACAGCTGCCTCCTAATTCAAAATCTACTTATTTGGTTAATGGGGGCACCTGCACTCCTGCATTGTTATTATAAGGAAACTACATTGGATTGATGAGAAAAAAAGTTAAGAACGTCGGTGAAGAAAACCTGACTATCGTCTGAATTTCCGTTGGCTCTTGCTCCATATCTTTTGACATGGAAATCAGCAGCTTGGGCATTTGTGATGAGACCAAGAAAGAAGAAGAAGATGACTGTGGTTGATCTTGAGATTGTTGGTGAAGACATGGTTGAATGGTTTGATGAAAATGTGTGTGTAGGAGTGAAGTTTTTATAGTAGAATGAAGAAACGTCATGGGCCACAAGAAGTTTGATGCCTAATTTTAGGTGCTATTTTAGCTTTTTCATAAATTCTTTTGGTGGTGAAGAAGCTTTTGTTTCATTCAACCTCAAGTTTTTTTGGCTCTACCATTCATGTGTGAATAAATATTGGAGTTTGCTTTATATATATACTAGGTTGTATGAATGGTAGTTATGACTCTCCATGGAATAAGTTGATTGTTGTCCCATGATATATGTTGCTAAATCATTTAAGAGACACCATATATGTTTGGTTTTGGAGATCATATAAATACTAAATAACATGAAATTTTAAAATTTTATGTATATTATTGAACTGCTAAAAATATAATCCCCTTCAATATGAGAAGAAATAATTTGAAAAATCTGTCACATTGTGACAGACAATTTTACGTGGTTATATCTGAGAAAGAAATTATAAATTTATAACTTGAATTTAGATTTGATAGTTAGTAGAAGCATGCAAATTCATCTAGAAGTTATTATAAGACAATCACATTGTAGCGACTTCATCGAATTTTTTTTTTCAAATCAAGACTGACATTCCTATAGGTATAGATAGTCAGTTTGTGTAGTCTTTTTAATCTCTATTTTTTCTTTTGGATTTTGAGCAATCAACATTCCTATTGCCTAGGAAAACATTGTTACAAGTTCAAAAAAGCCATTATTTGTTTCTAATATTGCCATTTTTGTCCTTTAGCTTAAAGTATACCTATATTATATAGGCCAAAAGTAATCATAGTTCCATCTTCCATTTTTGTTTTTTTTTTTTTTTATCAGGAATTAATAACCAAAAAGATCAGAAATTAATTTATTTTTCTAAAATTTGTATGCAGTTTTACATAAATTTATGAAAATAATTAGTATGATTAGTAGTAAGGGGTATTCTAGTAATTAGACATTAAGTTTGTTTAAGTTTTTGGATTATAAATAGTAGGAGAGTATAGCTAGAGGTGTGAAGAATTTAGAAGAGTGTTTGGCTCTTGGGAGAGGAATCTCAGCCCTTTAAATTGGGATTTACCATTTGAAGAATCCTAACAATTTATTATTAACTTTCCTTGAAGTAAATATATAGTCACAAAAGTGTGTGCATTGTGAATTTCTTGGATCAAATTGGGATTTACCATTTGCAGGAAGAAGAATCCTAACAATTTATTATGAATGAGAAAATGGAACATTGTCTTAGGATTATCCTACGAGTTTTCTTAGGATCCAAATGTTGTAAGATCGGATAGATTAGTCTGGTAAGATTAGTTAAAATGTGAATAATCAAAGGCACTAAGTATATCTTTTTTTTTTTCATTATTCACTCCAAAGGAGGGGGAAAATCCTCAAAATCAAAGTCTCATCTAACTACAAATTAGACAGAAATTTACAGTCAAAATATTGAGTGAAAGAATATTAAAAAGTACAATGAGAATCTGCTCATCAAGGGAATTAACCTCCATGGGGAAATTTAAATCAGAAGGTAAATCCTCAATAGCCATGGTTCATCCTAGAAAAGAACTTCAAAATGGTGTTCTATTCTCTGAGGCATATTTGATTCTTCCAACAAAATCATCAACTGTTATGGTCCCTATCTCCCCACCAAACCTTGATCTCACTGTCACAGTTTGCGTCTCGACTTCCTTGGCACCAACAACTGCCATCAACGGTATTTTTTGGGTCTCTGCATTTCTAATAAGCTTGGGCAACCGCTCGCCTTGACAGACTTCAGCTCGAATGCCAATGGCTCTGAGTTTTTCGGCCACCTCTTTGCAGTAAGAGATCTGGGATAGAAATGCAATGGAGATTTCATTGAAAGACCACTACTTTAATACCTAAAATGAATCTATGCAATTGATTCAGTTAGCAAATCAAATTTATACGGTCCCATCCCTCGGAATGTAATGAACCTCGCCATCATGGACATGATTCTACCTAAAAACTTGATGAATTTCTTGCATGGGTTTTATTGGCAATGAACTTTCATTCATAATCAAGACAGGACCGCAAATTATTACGATGACATTACTAATATAATCACAAACTGCTGGAGTTTGTATGCTTATATATGATACCTGGGCATCTGTTACGGGCAAAACTCGAACTTGGATTGGAGAAAGCCATAATGGGAAGTCCCCAGCATAATTTTCTATTAGAATACCAAAGAATCGCTCCAGGGATCCCAGAACTGCACGATGGATCATGATAGGTCTCCTCTTTTCAGAGTTCGAATTGACATATGTGATGTCAAAACGCTGAGGTAGATTGAAATCAACCTGAAAACATAAAGTATTAAAGAAGACCAGTTTTACTTAACCATAGTCAAGTCAGATGGCTTTGTCATATCATATATCAAAAGAAACCGCCTTGAACTTCAGGTTGTAGAAATCACAAGATTTCAGGAAAGTGAGAGATTCTTAATATTAAGTTGAGGGATTGCCTGTATAGTTGAACATTGCCACTTCCTTCCCAACGCATCCTCAATCTTAATATCAATTTTCGGTCCGTAAAAGGCTCCACCACCATCATCAATTTGATAGCCCCACCCCTTGTCACTTAGAGCATCTTTAAGAGCAGATGTTGCTTTCTCCCAGATCTCATCATTCCCCACTGATTTTGGTGGTCTAGTAGAGAGATTGACTTCAAATTTGTTAAAACCAAATTGAAGTAATAACTCTTCTGTTAGATCTAGGACACCTCTAATTTCATCTTTGATTTGATCATCCAAACAAAATATGTGAGCATCATCCTGCAAAATCCACAAAATTGATTAAGCCACAAACAAGGAACAATCAAAATATAACTTCTATCCTTCATATATAGGAAATTTTGATCTTCTGCATAGAGCAGATAACAACTTGTAAAGTTTAAACGAGCACAAAAGAAAATGACAGCATCCAACATAAAGTGCACCTGGGTAAAACCTCTGACACGGAAAAGACCGTGCAAGCTACCGGACAGCTCATATCTATATACCGTCCCCAATTCTGCGACTCTAATAGGAAAATCTTGATAGGAGGTGAGCCTCCTTTTGTAAAATAGAATATGGTAGGGGCAATTCATAGGTCGAAGTTGATAAAGCTCGTCCTCAACATCCATCTGATTGTACATATTTTCTCCATAGAAGTCTGAATGACCACTGGTTTTCCAAAGCTCTGCTTTCGCCACATGTGGTGTATATAGCAGATCATAACCACGTTCCCTGTGCAATTTCTTCCATAAATCTTCTATTATGCTCCTCACGACAGCACCCTTTGGATGCCAGAATACCAAACCTCCCCCAGCATCATCCTGTGTTCAGCCAATATTCTACAATAATTCAGACCGAAAAATCTAAGAGCATAACTTTAGCTACTAACAAGAAGATCATAATAGATTTTGAGAAAATCTAAACCTGAATGGAAAATAGATCAAGATCTTTCCCAAGCCGTCTGTGGTCACGACGTTTGGCCTCCTCTTTGAAGTGAAGGTATGCTTTTAATTGTTCTTCTGTCTCCCAAGCAGTGCCGTATATCCTCTGTAGCATTGGATTCTTCTCATCTCCTCTCCAGTAGGCACCAGCAACTGTTTCAAGTTCAACAGCTCTTTTGTTGATTTTCCCAGTAGATTCAACATGGGGGCCAGCACAAAGGTCCCACCATTCATTTCCTGTGAAGAATATAGGGTATTACAACGAATCAATATATTATAAAAATTTTCAGCTTTGCCGTGTACCAATTAAAGTCTGAAGAGAGCATTACAAATTTAATCTTAAAAATAAAGTTTACAGGTGGAAATACGAACTGATCAAAATAAACCAAGATGTTCTTAATTTACAAGATAACTGATCTACCATTTGCTGTCTTTTGCAGCTACTGATATCCTCTTAATAACAATCAAGAGAACATTTTGAACTTTGGAGTAGTACAGAGAAATTAGTTAATTTCAAGTACGGGTGAGTCTCTCGAGACTTGCTTCTCATTAAAATCCTAACAGCAACGTGATACTTATCAACGATCATAACACAGCTACAGAACAATTTCAGTTTTCAAATAATGACCTGTTTGGAATGACTTTTCAAGTGTTGAAAATCATTCAAAAATCTAAACATGTCCTAAATCTTTAGGAAAAAAGGATCATGAATATAAAGAAGAAAATCTCCTGAACTGTATCTTTGTCAAGATTGAATCTCTCCACAAAAGAAAAAAGGGAAAGATAAATATCAAGCACATTAGAAAACACATCAGGTGTTTACAAGAACACTTTATACTTTTGTTCAAATCAAAAGCACTTCTGACTTCAACACCCCTTGTGAGAGCTCTGTTAAATAAAGAGCAAAAGAGATAACCTTTACCCCAAAAAAAATTTTGACATTATCTTTTCTAGCATTTGCCAAGTCATCTCCAACAAATCCTGCTCTTACTTCTTATGGGTGAATGGCCGAATGAAATTTCATTTTGAATACCAGTTTTCTGAAACTTGTAAATGTGGTTGGGAGTATTTTCTTTTCAATATTTTGCTTGTGAAGTCCCAATCTATATCAATCCAGGAAACAAAAAGAAAAAGAAACTCAAAAACTTTAGCCATTCATAAGCCAAAGTCAAATTTCAATTACAAAGAAGATAAAAGAATCAGAGCCTTCAATCAAGAACAATATCAAAAGTTGTCTGAGTATGAAATACGAGAAAATATCAAAAGGTGGAACAGAGAAGTACCAAAGATGATTGCAATCCCTACCAATATGATAGATGGTTATGGGATCCTCCTTTATGCTTTCCAAAATCTCCATCTTGTAAGGTTCATTGATTGCCTCAATTCTTCTTTGAGCTTCATCCCTTGAAACTTCTTCTCTTACAAGTGGTAAGTTTCTGCTAATAATGCGTTCCTACAGATGATATGAGAAATAAATCCCACACCCTAAAAGCATAGACGTATATATTCCAAACCTTGTAATGTAAAATAATAAAGAAAAAACCCAGTGACTTCAGTGCTTATAGATTTGGTATACCAACCATCTCCTTCTTGATTTTCTTCAAATCTTTATCTCCCAAGGGCTCCATATCAAAATCATAGTAAAACCCATTTTCTATCCATGGTCCAATTGTGACTTTAGCATCTGGAAAGAGCTTCTGAACAGCCATGGCCATTACATGAGCACACTGCAATTTGAAAAAGTATATATCAAGCAGTTGATGAAACAACGCAAAATGTAATTCAGAGTATACAGACAGGACATTGTCTTAGATGATATAACATTAAATTTATCTTCATTCATCAATTTAACTTTTTGGGTCATGCGACGATTTAACACATCCATACATTAAGGAATGTTTGGTCCACCAACTTCATGAATCAGTGTTAAATAACTCAACTCTATGCCACCAACCTCAATAGTATTTACTACTAAAGTTTACACATTTATTGAGGAACGAAAAACTTCATCTTCACAACTCTACACCCAAACACATAGTTCCTAACTCCAACGTATTAATTTCAAACTTCATAACTCAACTCAGCCCCACACAAACATCCTGCAGGGGCTGTAATTCAAATTAAAGAAAACCTAAAGTCCACATTCAATCTTATCTCCAAGATACAGAATGGAAATCAGAAAACCGCTTCTTGATTAGCAACACCCTGTTTAAGTTATGAAACTCCTCCCTAGTTCAAACCTAAACTTCACACTGGGAAACCCCCTTAAGGACAACCTTCATCATAGAAATTCCCCAAATTCCCAGATAAGAATCTATACCCACATTCAAACAACATTTACCCCAAAACCCATAAGGAAAAATCAAAGAAAAGACAGAATCACCGTGTGACGAATTCTGAGAAGCTTCTCAGAGGATTCATTAGTTGGAAGAACAATCTTCTCGGTTTGGTCCTCGTGCGTATCCACCAAATCCTCGTTCTGGGTCGAAATTGACGGTGCTGAGGAATCAGTAGCCACAGCAATGGAAGTGGAAAACCCATTGGACTTCTTGCGAGGGAAAAGAGATTTGTCCCTGTTTCCTGCAAATTGGGTTGCAACTGTAAGGAAGAAACGAGGTGCAGAGACATTGGGCGAAGTGGGTCTTACGAGAGGAGGGTGTAAGAGTAACCCAGTGGTAGTCGCCATTCTTTGAAGAACAAACATTAGAGAAAGAGCGACAATAAGGCAGAAGATATGACTCTGCTGCTCTGTGTGGTGGAACTTTGGATATTTGTCTGATCGAAAATTGCTTTCGTGTGTGATATTATTTTTGGTTGACGTTAAATTAAGAAAACATGTCCGCAACTTTCCAAGTTTTCAAACTTTCAATAATATACCCAAATCGTTAATGTTTTCTTTTAAAAATATCTATAAATTTTTAAAATGGGTCCAAAATATCTTTAACTTAATAAAAGTTCAAAAATATCTCAATCATTAATATTTGAATAAAAATCGTTAATTCTTCGCGACAAAAATGACTTTAAAAATAAATAAATAAATGCTCCTATTGATCAATTTATTTGAAATTTTTAAGTTAAAAAAACTAATTTTAAAATAAATTATATAGATATCCTCACGTTTTTCGTACTCTCATATTTCTCTTAATTTTCCAATTTTTAGTTTACACCAATTTTCTCAATAGTTTAAACAGACCAAAACGTGCGACACTGATGGAGAGCAAATTAGGAGTGCTTCTTCATGCGCCATATCAAATAAAAAACATTGCGGTGTTGCAGGACAGCACTGCAACGCTTGTCTAGCATACTATCTTTATGAATGGCGTGAGGCACAAGTGTCATAGTTCTTGTGTAACATCATGCCTCTCCTTGCTCGATTTCACCTCTTTGCCTCTCGCTGCTTGCTAATTGCTCCATTTAATCCCGAAATTACATCTAAAACGTCCCGACGGCTTCTTTTGCTTGATAACCTATCTAAGAACTAAAATAAATATTATATTCTTGAGAACCAACACGATTTAGGTTGATACTTTTTTTATTTGACTATTTATCGTTTTGGTATGTTTCAAGAAAAGATTTTGATTTTGGAATTTTGTGAATTTTGTGGTATTTTATGTTTTAAATTAAAATTTTGGTTTTTATTTTTATTGTTGAAAAAATTGGTATAAGCTAATAATTGAAAAATTAAGAGAAATATGAGACTACTTATATGAAAACAAAATGAGGGTGTCTATATAATTTATTTTAAAATTGGTTCTTTTCAAACTTTAAAAAACTTCAAACAAATTGATCGGTAGGATCATCTTTTAATATATATATATATATATATATATTTAAAATTTTTAAAGTCATTTTTGTCACGAGAAATTAACGATTTTTGTTCAAATTCTAACCGTGGAGGTATTTTTGGACTTTTATTAAGGGTATTTTTTTAACGTTTTAAAAGTTCAAGGAAATTTTTGAAACAAAACTTTAACGATTTTGTATTTTTGAAATTTTTGAAACTTCAGAGATATTTTTTACACAAAGTGTAAAACTCAGGGACATTTTTTTATAGTTTAACCTTTGGTTAAATATACTCATTCTCGATTTTAGTTTTTATTTTTTTATTTTTTTATGAATCACCTTCAAGAGACACATTATTAAGCCCCCTACAAATATATGAAATTTAATGTTTACGTCAAAGCATATTATTATGTTGTTATACTAAATCACGTTAACAATTATTATATCTATTGTAGTCCCAACGTATAGATCATGTGCAATCTCCATTTTCTCCACTCCACCACAAAATTAATGGCGAAACAGCAAAGTGTGAGAAAACAAAGATTGCAATAGGCATGGTCATCGTGTTAGAGCTATGATAGACATGGTCACTCCTAATTTAATACTATATAGAGTAGAGAAAAATGAAGATCACGGTAGACATGGTCATCGCGTTAAAACTATGATAGAGATGATATTGTCCAAAATACAATAATGCACTTTGACGTAAGTATAATATTAGATTTTATTTGTTTTTGGGAGCGGGTCATTTAATCATTTAGGAGGTTGAAAATGTATCATCCGTACAAAAATCTATTTTGAGTTCAACATATTTGGATTTTCAAAATGTTTATTTTGACTTTTATAATTCTAAGGAAAAATATTTTTTAGTGGTTGTGGGCCTAATTTTCTATTTAATCCCCAAATTTCAAGATGTTATGCATTTAATCCTTAAGTTTTTTGTTTTGTTTTAATTTAGCCCATTAGGTTTCAAAATTTTACAATCTTAATTTGAGATTTGAGTTTTGTCCCCAACCAATTGGATCCTGATAAAAAATTGATATCTTATCCATATCCAAGCATATATAAAATAAATGATTGATTCAATGTAAGAAAAAATCGAGTATGAATGTTTTGTATAAATATATAGCTAGTATATTTAGCTAGTATTAGTTAGAAATTTTGATATTTGTTATAATTCTTTGTTGTCTAGTCAAATCAAAGTCTTAATTTATTTTTTTAACTTTGATTATTCACTAAATACTCATTTTTCATCTTTAGTATAATAGTTAAAAGGTATTGACGTTAATGACTGGAAGTGGGTGTTTAATAAAAAAAAAAAAAAACAATCAAGCAACCAAATTGAAACTAATTTCAAAGCTCAAATGTAAAATTTTAATATTTTGAAACTTATGAACCAAATTTTGAAACCAAACTCAACATTTAGAGGTGTTAGCCTCCAACTCCTACATGTTTGAAGCTCCAATTATAATAGTTGGTGTTTTCAACTATTATAATTTGTAATTAACTATACAATATTATCATTTTAAATCATTCCTCGTTATAGTGTTCACTATTTATTATCGTGTTTATTATTTCTATTTATACTCTCTTTCTCTTCTTATTATAGTGTTTATTATTTTCTATCCAAACTAAAACGTTTGCACCCAAATACAAACTATTATAACCCAAACTAAAATTGTATACACCCTAAACACACATTATTATAATCTACCGTCTATGATAACCAACTCAGTATCCCAAACACTCCATTAAATATTAAATGTGTAACATTTTGAAACGTAAAAATCAAATAGAAACTAAACTCAAAACCTAGTAACCAAAAAGGTATTTTGTTCCTATTTTTTATTTTGTTAATACATTGTAACTTAAAACCTTAAATCCTAAACTAAAAAATTATGTTTATAGCAACCTTCCAATATATTTGTATTTGTGTGCTTTTATATTTAGATGAACGTTAATGGATTGAGTTTCTCACTTTTTTTTCTTTTGAAGAAAAAGATTTTCCTAGAATTGAAGTAGAGTAGTAAACTCAATTTTAAAAATTGTTTTAAATTTTAGTTCAAAGGATGTTTATATTCCCTAGAAAATAATTTCCTTATTCAAAAAAGAAAAGAGGAATCTTTAAATATACAATTAGAATCCTACATGGAATTGGAATTTTAATTTGAATAGGATTCACATTATAGTTTTATAGTATTTATTAGAGCCATCGGACGATTAAACCTAATATTATATAAAAGAAATAAAAACTTTATGAATTAAATTGGTTAATAGATTAATCTAAAATAATTCAAATCATCTCGAATAATAAAGTATAATAATTATATATACATATTTTTATTAAGATTATTTATTCTGAACTATTAAAATAATTTTTTAACACTATGGAAAAAAATTATAATATAAATTGAAGTTAATTTGTTAATCATAAAGCATATCCTAGTCATTTTGAAGTTCCAATTTCAGGATTGAAGAGAATCACCGGTTGTGATCGGAATAGTAAACTTCACGCGCCACCGCAGCAAAAGCCGATTTCTTTTTGCTATATTTGTAACAAACAACTCATTTCTGCAATGCCCAACAAAACCGGTACACAACGACGCCCCTTTCTTCTCTTCCCCCGTCTCCATCTCCCCATTGTCACCCCAGAAATTGTATCTTCTAAGAAGAACAAAGATCAACGAACCCCACCAAAATTCATCACAACCCATTTACACATCATGAAAGGGCTTTTCAAACCTAAGACACGATCGCCGGTGGAGCTCGTCCGGTACGCGCATGAGCTTCTTCTCTTCATTGACCGGAACGAGGAGGTTCGTGAACAAAAACGGGCAGAGAAGGTATTCTTAATGTTGTTATCCATGATTTTGCTGCAAAATTCATCTGCGTCACTTTATTTTTGTTATATGGTTGTCGATTTCTTCGATTTTGCCTCTTAGTATCTTCACCATTGCTTCCATTTAAGCTAGAGAATGCGATATTGTTGCGATTGCTCATATAAATCTTGAAGTTGTGTAATGTATGTGATAACAAATGGAGAAAAATGGGGTTACCCTTTTCTTTTCCAGTGATATTTGTTATTACTTATTGGGCGGAAATTGAATGTTTGATTAGGCTTATTTTGTGTTGATGTTGGAAATGACTTTGTGTTTGGATTTGAATTTATGCAGATGTCTGAACTGAACAAAACCATCTCACAAATGAGAACGGTTCTTTATGGAAATGCTGAAGGAGAACCAAGTCCAGATGCTTGTTCTCAGTTGACTCAAGAGTTCTTCAAGGAGAATATGTTTCGCCTTTTTATCGCTTGCATTCCGAAGCTGAACTCAGGGGTGAATTAATGAGCTTGAACTTGCAATTTTATGATGATCATCATAGTTTCATTAAAATGTTGTTCTTGATAAGTACTTTGATTCATTTCATAATCCTGCAAGTTCTGAAGTTGTGTAGCTTCACTAGTATTTCCTTTACCTGCAGCTGCGACAATGTGCGACTCATGTTCTTGCCAATCTGCAGAGGCAACAGGTTAAGTCGCGGATAATTGCCTCTGAGTATTTGGAAAACAACATGGATATTATGGACATTCTTATACCAGGGTAAGAAGTTGGTATTGTTTTAAGATTGAACTACCAAATTGTTAACATTACAAGACCTCCATTGATGGTTAATGATTGGCTCAATTAGGTACGAAGATAGCGACATTGCTTTAACTTATGGCGCAATTGCGAGAGAATGCATCCGACACCAATGCGTTGCTAGGTATGAACCATTTAACTTGTTTCTTGCAAAGGCAAACATCTCTCAAAGAGATTATGCAATGAATTGCAATGCATTGAGCTTGAATCCATATAGGAGTATCATTTTGACATATCTGTGCTCATGTTTGAAACCTCAAATAACAGCCAAAACTATGTAGTGCTGTATGAACCATGGCATTGTGAATAGCTCTAGTTGATGTTCGTATCTTCTTCTTTGTCGTCATCTTTTTTCTTCTTTATCCTTAATCCTTTCTGGTTCAGGTATGTCCTAGAATCAGTGCATATGAAGAAGTTCTTTGATTACATTCAAAATCCAATATTTTACGTAGCATCAGAT
Organism: Benincasa hispida; assembly: GCF_027475165.1. NCBI lineage: Eukaryota > Viridiplantae > Streptophyta > Magnoliopsida > Cucurbitales > Cucurbitaceae > Benincasa > Benincasa hispida. The sequence goes on from NC_143482.1 coordinate 56,191,692, forward strand.
GCTTCTGCAACATTTAGAGTTGAGTAAGATTATGAATTTCTTTTTTCTCCTCTATTTAACATATCTTATGTCCATTATGTCTTTTGTAGCTTAGTATCTTTATGTATCAAATGCTCATAATGGTAATAACCACATTAACTTGCTAATCTAGACATACTCAACTGGTTAAAGTATATGTTTACGATCAAGAGGTTAGAGGTTTGAATCTATTCACTCTATATGTGATTGAACTCAAAAAGAAAAAATTATAATAATGTTCTTTTATGTCATGTTGGATAAATTTAGCTGTACTATGGTTTGGTATATTAAGAGGATGTTGTCTGTTAACTAAAAACATCTTGAACTAATTTTATGCAGAAACTTTTGACAAGGCATAAGTCTACTGTTGCTGCATTTCTTACCAAAAATTATGACTGGGTAAGTAGTAATAACTTAGTTTTACTTTCATTAGAATGGCCTTTTGCGTCATTTTGTTAATTGTTAGTTTTCGCTTAGATGAACAAGCTCATTGAAGTTGTTTTTCAATCTTTGCTAATTTTTCAGTTCTTCAAAGAGTACAATATGCAATTGCTGGAATCGACCAATTACATCACCAAACGACATGCTGTGAAGGTAAAGAGAAAGAACAACTGTTACCCCTGTTGTAATAATTTACATGTTTCGATTCACTCCATTACAACTAATGGCAATTACGATACATCGGTTCAATACTTCTTGTTCTATTGTTTCAAAGATTATATAATTCCATAAATGAAGAAGGCATTAGCATTTTATGATCCTAAAGTTGGGTACTCTGCCACAGTTGTTGGGCGATATACTACTTGATAATTCCAACTCAGCTGTGATGGTTCAATATGTGAGCTCATTAGATAACATGAGGATCTTGATGAACCTTCTTAGGGTAAACTCTCTTACTTTTAAACCAACTTTCTAAGAATTTACACCCTTCTTTTCTTGCCTCACACCACATATATTATACTAATAGGATCCAAACAAGACAATACAACGAGACGCGTTTGATGTATTCAAGGTACTGTTGAAGATTGTTGAATTTTTGCACTTTTAAGTTCCTTTTTTTGGTTAAAAATGCTGTTTTTTTCTGTTTATTTAGCTATTTGTTGCAAATAAAAACAAGCCTCCAGAAATCACTAGTATACTTGTTGCAAATAGAACCAAACTCCTTCGTTTTCTCAACGATCTTAAACCAGATAAAGGTAACAACTAAGTCAGCTTTTGTTTCTCTGCCTACTTAATATTATTTCATATATGTATATAGATGATTCTTCGCTTTTTTTTTCCAGTAAATGAAGGGTTTGAAGAAGATAAAGCTCAGATTATAAGAGAGATCTCCATTCTCGAATCGAGTGATCCCTCATCCTCAGAGATGGAAAACTGTGAGATTGAATGTTAATTTCAATTTCATCTGCACATGCATCTTTTTGTTATTGCACCTTTAAAAGTGAGTCAAGATAAATATCGAGTCATCGTTTTCTGCTTACTAATATGAAAAGCATGAGAGATGTCTAACGACACGAGACAAGTGATCATTGAGAAATGTCCCGACATTTGTTGTTGTACCTTTAGAAATTTGATGGAATTCATATGTACCTTCATTTTTTTTTCTAAGTACATATATCACCAAAGTTCAATGTAAATTCTACATTTAATACACATTCTTTATATATATAGTTATTCATTTTATCGAGAGTTCGTATTGCATTTATAGATGGCTTGCATTTGTTTACTCTTACTCCCCTTTTAGTTCATTCTTTCCTCTTAACCATTTTACACAATTCAGATGATGAACTGGTCTAAACGAAAAGATGGTTAAAATTTTTAATTAAAGATGTTTGTTTATGTATACAACGACAAACAATATTTATCAATTTGAACATAAGGCCCAGTTACCATTTCAAAGGTCAGTGATTCAATCTTTAAATTCTGTAAATGTTGAATTAAAAAAAATGGTAATAGATATTCTATAATATAATCAACCTATCTTTATAAGCAGTATAAAGAAAAATAAACACGACTCTCCATGAAAGACTTTATTTGAGAATTTAAAAAATTTGGGAGGATATTGAGATTTGCTAAAAGAAATATATATATGGAAATAAAAAAATGTTGGAGATATTTATATAACTCTACCGATTACATTAAATATTTACAAAGGTATCTTGCTTTTTAACTTAGCATTTCATGCCAACACAAGCAGAAAGGTATGGTGATAAAATTACCTATGTGCCCTGTAATTTGTTCAGCGAGTGGAGAAAATTTTCAGGTAAATTTCAAACTTACTCCTTGAATTTTGGTCTTTTGTTTGCATTAGCCCTGTGTAAAATTGCCGTTCAATTCTCTTGTTATGTTAGAAGCACCTTCTTTATTCTCGCTTGTTCTTATTTCTCAGGAAAAAAGTTCATTGACACACAAACCAAAGAGCAGACTGCACTGAAATCTCATACTTTCCTAAAAAAAAAAATTGACACTTGGTACAGTAAAAGATAGATGCAACCCGACTACACCTAATTTTTTTTTTCTCAATCCAAATATGAAATATTTTTGGTGACATTTTCTATTAAAAAGGTAAGGAGGAAGCAAACGAAAAGCCTAAAAAGGTTTTGAAGTGGAAATGGAAAGTCGGTTACTCTGTTGGCATTCATCTTCTTCTTTGTCATGCCCCGGCTTGATCCGAACTCTCCCCACATTTTACCAAGTATTCTCGGCCGCGGCCGCCACCGCCACCGCCACCGGGAGGATCAATCTTGAAACCGACCATCCCTCCAAGGTTTCCTACTTTTTTCTTTTTCTTTTTGGTCTCATCATCTCCCATTTATGGATAAACTATTTGTGTGTATTTGATTTGGTGGTCTCTTCTGGTTGTGATTTTTGTGTCTGTCTGGCAGGAGAAGGAAAATGAGTTCAACACGGTTGATTCCCATGTATGTATCTTCTTTTTTTCTTTTTCTTTTTCTTTTGGTTAAACTATAACAAAAAAAATGTCTTTCAACTTTGTACTTTCGATTAAGAATGTTCTAGACTTTCAAAAATTTAAGAAATACCTTAAGAAATTATCAAAAATAACCCTCAAATGATTCATCTTTCACAACAGTTCTTTCTCGATCGACCAAGATTCGAATGAAAAATTTACTTTGTTTTTAGTCTATCATCTAAACTATCATTCAAATAGTTTTTCTCAATATAAACACTGATATTGCATATAATTTTTATAATCTTCCCCAAATCCTATATCAAATCTTACCTATTCTTTTCAAATTTCGAAAATCTTAAAAAGCCAATTTCTGTTTTTATAATTATCTTAATTTTCAAATGGATTCATAATTATGCAAATTGATTTTCCAACTGTATATTGGAGTGATACACGGAATTATCCTTAAAAAAAAATCATAGTTTGGATATATTATAAAAAAAAATAGATTTTTATTCAAATTTGGATGGTGTAATTCTACGAATTTTCTAAAAGAGGGCTAGTTAAAAACTATGAGAGGTTTTTGGCATCTGAACATTCAATATCTCGAGAATAAAGAGATTTCTATGTTGATGACATCCTCATTTTACTTTTGGATATATTATGTTGATGGATCCTAAATCTTCATGGACTGTGCATCTAAATGATTGTACTTGTTTTTATGACATCCGAAGATATCTCGAGAGTGAAAAGATTTCCATTATTGATGGCATCCTCTTTTTACGTTTTTGCCCTTCCAAATGATTGTGAGATGTCATGATACCGGAAGAAAACTCAAGAGTAAAGACATATTCATTGTTGATGATATTCCCATTTTACTTTTTGCCCTTCCATTTCTTATTTATGTTTATATGTCATTCTTTTTTAACTGCATCATATAATTAAAATAAACATTGTCAATTATATATCTATTGTTCTTTTTTTTGTTACATCCTAGTTGTTTTTACTTTTTTTAGCAAGATATTTAAATTAATATTTTTTTTTTATAAAAATATCTTAAATTACTTTATATTATTTTGTCGAGAAAAATAGAAATAATATAATTTGTCTTAATTTAAAGAAAAATCAAATTGATAAAAACAAGTATTGTTATATAAGTTCAAATTATATTAAATTAATTATAAATTAATAAATAGTTGTAAGAGCATTCTTGGAACATTTTATAAATTTAAGACATTATTTAGTAGAAATCTTATCAAACAAATACATGTTTCAAAAGTATTTTCATACATCTAAAAAATTATTTCTACAAAACAAACATGGTTATCTAAAGATGTTAAACATTTATAATTTTGGGTATATAGAATTTCGAGTATTTAAAAATTTCGATTATCTATTTTTTCAAAAAACAAACGAAGAAGCAAATGACACTTTAGAGAGATTCCCATCTACTACTACTAATAACACTATAGTTTGTTTGTTTTGTTTTATTTTCTGCCCTAAACTACATTGGAAAAAAGTATTTTTCAAAAAAGTATATATTTTTATTTAAATTCTTTTCATAAAATTTGTTTAAAATACAATACTTTAAAAGTATTTTAAAAGCTATTTTGAATGATTATCAAACACTTTAATTTTTTTTTGAATGACTTATTTTAAAAAATTAAATACCGAAAAAGTTACTAAATATTTCCTTAATCTTACTCATGTGTACTCCATGAAATTACCATCAACATGATCTACACAAATGAGGTGTTTAGATTGGGTTCTTAGGAGGGTCATCTCATCGTATGATCTATAAATACTATTTTTTTAATCTCTATATAATGATAATATAAGGGCAAAGAAGATAATATAAAGATAAAGAAATGGTTATGTTTACTAATTACACCATGTTACTTGCAAACTTCTAAACACCTCTCATTTGAGAAAGGTACAACTTTTTTTTGGCTTACGAGCAACTTGATCCATATAATTTCTAGTTGCCAACATATTGTTTGCCCATAATTTCATGCATATTTTGTTATATATATGCATCCTTTTTTTTTTAATCATAATGCACTAAAACAAGTAAAAACAATGGTATAAATTACCATTAAAATATAGATGTTGTAATTGTAATCCAAAATACGTTAGATTAGTATTAGATCAAGTAGGTTGCAATCGTAGTTTGATTTATATTGAGCCCGTATGTATTAACAATGGTAACGGAATGAAACATATGTGATTACTATAATGCCCTCCAAATATAATAAAAAATTACTGTAGATGAAAATAATAAGTGTGGCCTTTAACTCACTAATTCTTCCATTTTCAGGATGATTTATTTTAAAAAAGAAAAAAAAGGTAAGTGATTAAAAAAAAACCAATATGGGTTGAGGCTCAAGTGATTACAGCCATGTAACAAAGTGGGTTTGGTTAGTATGGGCTTATATGATTGATGGGAGAAAGGCCCAAATTAAAAGTACTAGTACTAAATAGGCTTAAATCAAAGGCAAGCAAACTCAGTCTCAATATGCGCATTAGAGGAGGGGAAGTGTGAGGTGGGTTGGCGTTTCGGTCAAGAGGTGGGATAGCGTCCCACCTTCCTATCTTGACGGGTAGGCACAATCGCTTGAGTCTAGTTCTTGAGCAAAGGAATCGCTTTCATTGAAAATTTCTCTTTAGCAATCAGCCATCAACCCTCTTCAAGCCGTCGAATATAGATAGGAGATCCACTTCGACGTTCAAGGTTGGCAACAAGTGTAAGTGCAATCGCAATCCCTATAAATTTCATTAATTAATATCTCTTCCGTCCTAACACACTCTGTTATGACACAATTACTGACTGACATTCTGAAGTTCTAAGTCTTAACACTCTCCGCACAAGTCTTAAAAATATGATTATATGATTTCTCAATATGTGTGTGATTCTATGAGTATATCACACAAATAAAATGAGTGGAGAACACACTTATAACAAGTGGAGATCAAAGTGTATAAAGCATTTTGGCTTTTTTTTTTTAAAAAAAATAAAATTAGGTTTGAGCCAAACATTATTTTTTTTTATGCATATTTTTAATATTTTAATGCATCAAGTACAGTAATAAATAAATACGTTAATAAACTGCTATCTATTTTAATGTCAAGAATTTCAATCTTCTATTTTTATAATGGTTGAATTATAAAAATATAGTTTCAAATAAATTTATTGCACTTTTTTAAAGCAAAATGTTGCATATTCCTTTAATTTCAAGACAACATTTTTTTTATATTAAAAAAAAAACCTAAATTAATTGATACCTAATTCAAAATTATATTTCATTCTTACTTCCATCCTTTTTTAATCAAAGCCTTTCAATTATTTCTTTTTTTTTTTCTTTTTTTTTTGGAAGAGTTGTTGGAATCTTCTAGTAATGTAACCAAATGACAAGCTGCCAAGTTTCTCGAATAATAAAAAGGCCAAAAAGGAATAATTAATTAGTCAATAAATTTGAATACAATCAATTTGATTAAGATTATTATTTTTTTCAGATTGATTTTATAAAAGCAAAATGTGTTGCTAATTGCATTTTGAAATACAAATAACAAAAGATTCTTGGTGAAGGCACCTCCAAGTTCCAACTTTAACTTTAACTTCATGAATTGTAATGCACATGCCTACCTTTTATTGCATACAACAAACTAATAAATAAATAACCCATTGACTTTCAAGAGTCTAGTAATTTTACAAGTTATATAAATTTACACCAATTACAAATTATTTTTCTCTTCAATTTCATATACAATTTACATATACCCACCTATAAAACTTTATTTCCATATATTAAAAAAAAAAAAAATTGCACTCTCTAACTTTTGCTTAGTTTGACTCGATTTTCTACCTAAATTACTTGTTTATCTATTTGAATCTATTTTTCAAAAGAATTGTTTTAATTTTTTGCTGGTGTTAAAAAACTTCTTTTTAATCTTATTTTCTTTGATTTTAGCTCTAGTTGTTATAGCTCTCGTTCTAACTCTATTTTTCTCTCACTCTTCCATTAGTTTCTCTTTTCGTTTCTTCTCATAAAACTATTCATTTATATATTGTTTATAAAGCTCTTGAAAGCCATTATAAGAATATCTAGTTGTTCCATATGAAAAATTACGAATTAGAAAGTATGTGTTATGTTAACAATTATGAGCAATCGGCTTACACGATTAAGATAAGAGTGTTATATACACAAACTCTTTTAAGTTGGAAGTTAGACCTTGAAAAACAAACGGTTTACACTCTTTGATTTAAATAAAACTTTCTCGATAAAGAATGTATTTCTAAGTTGATGTTAGACCAACTTCCTACAAAACTTGTCTTCTAAAAAGAAAATAGGTCTTTCTCATTTATTATCTTTTTCTTCCTCTTTTAAATTTTACATTACAAAATGGAATTCAAACCTATACCATTGACAATAAACATCTTAGCTAAGAAAAAAAAAATACTAAATTCCATTAGAAAACAAACATCATCTCTTTATGGGTAAATTTTGAACTTCTAAATTCGATACATTCTTGTGCATCCACTTCTTACATTTTTAGATTGCTTGTATTCCCCATTTCTTTCCCCTTATAACTTCCTAACTTATAAACAAAAATTCATAAAATTGAAATGAATCATGAATGCACAAAAAGAAGAAAAAAGAATTTTTATATAATTATAATAACAAAAATAATATTCTACAATATGATCATCACTACTACTAATGCAAACAAGAAAAACACAAGGAAAAAAAAAAAAAAAAACAAAAAACACTCAAAATGTAAATCAAACATCCAAAATCAGAGACTATAATCAAACTCTGTTTTCTCCTCTAGTAGCATTTCCATTGATCCCGTTTACGCCATTGATGTTGTGAGGAAACTTATCGGAGTTTGATCGCTTTCTCTTGATGCAGATAATCCATGTAACGACTTCAAGAACGACGGCGACGGCGCCCAAGAAGATGATGATTCCGGTGTAAGCTCGTTTCCATTTGCCATCAGGGTTCAAGATATCTAATCCTTTAAAGACGTTGATGATGCTAAGAACAATCACACTGTATCCGATTGAGTGATGGTAAATGTTCCAATAGATTCTGTATTTGTGATCCTTGTTTGGCCTCAAAAGCAGAGCGAAAACCTAAAAATGGAAAAACCCCAAATCACGATTAGTGAGGATTTCAACAAAATTTTGATTCGATTTCGATTTGGGTTTTTTATTTTTGGTGTTTTGATAAGGGTTTCTGTTTTTCGTACCTGAAGAGTTCCGAAGACGAAGAGGGTGATTCCAATGTTGCGATGAGTGTTGTATTCAACAGCGAGGGATTCGCCGCCGAGTTTTATACCGGTGGCCCAACCGGCGACACCGACGGCGTAGGCGGAGGATTGACAAGCGACGTGAAGGTAAAACCAAGCTGGATCTGCTCCTTTGAAAACCTTCAAATATCTAGCGAAAATTGCTCCCATCGGCATCATAGTTCCCCAACTAACAGCGTTCAAAACTCCATGAGTCTGAAAAGAAGAACACCAAAAGATCAAAACCCTTCAATCAGATGATGAAATTTCACGAAATCCTCAAAAGGGTTCCACAAATGAGAACAATCAAATAGACCCAGATCAGAAAAGACATGAAAATCCTAATCAAACACTTACGTTTCTCTTCTTGAGAACAGTATCCTCAGCTGCTGTGCTTGATCCAGTAAGCAAATTGAGGGTGTTTCTTGAAGCTTTGTTTGTGTCTGTAATGGCGTGGGAAGCTGGAGAACCTCCAGCCAAAGGGCCTTCTTGCCATACTTGATTAATTGTGGTCATGCTAGCAGGAAGAATAATGGTTGCAAAAATGGTCATTTCATTATTGACATAAGTGGCTGTGAGTTGAGGAACTTCAAAGCTTATGCTGCTTTCTTGCAGGGTTGGACCAGGGAAAGCCACGTTTGAAGTGTAAGCATGAGGAATTCCAGAGGAATTTCGGTAGGCGACTAGAGCTTGAGAGCCAAACATGGCGAGGCCTTGTGGATTAATAGCCCAAGCAATCCACTGATTGGGAGAGGTTGAAGGACGTCTGAAAGCAATTCTCAAGGTGTTGTTTGATTGAATTAAGGTCCAATGAAGGAAAGAGTTGAGCACTGGATGATCTACACAAGCTTCAAACACTTCATTGTTTGTAAAACCATTGTAGTTTCTGCAAGTCTGAGCTGAGGCTGAGAGGCATAAAGAGAAGAGGATCAAAACAGAGAAGAAGCTTTGGAGTTTCAGTTCCATGGTGGACTGAATGGATTTGAGGTAATTGTTTTCAGTTTTGTTGTTGAGATGTTGTTCTGAGATGAAGGGGATTATTGTTTGAGGGAGGAAGAAGGAAGAAGAAAGTGAGTATTTATAGGGTATAATTGAATGGAAAGTTTCATAAATTTGTGTTCATGAAAGGATGTTTCTTTTCAACTATGTGAATTTGTATTGTTTTTTGGGTTTTTGGGAAGTCTTTGTTTCTTCTTGGTTGCTTCATGTGTCTTTGTCCATGTTCAACAACTCACATTTGTTAACCTACTTTTCTACTCTCTCAACCATTCTTCTAGAAAAAACTTACTTGGGTTTGGGGTTTTTCCCCCTTTCTATTTCTATAGAATGGGAGCCACCTAAAAGAGAAAGAGAAGGAAAAACACCTTGAAAATGTTGACTAATTCCAACTTCCACCATGGTTAAAAAGCTTTAAGAAATCAACCACCTTGAGTCTTATGTTCTCTTTGCAAATAATCTTCCCCACCCCCTCACCTACCCATATTACTTCATTTATTTAATTCTAGGGTTTGAATTAGATCTATGATTGCTTTTTCCCAAGCTAACTTTAGGGTTTCAAATCTTCATTTTTATGGGTATTATGGGATTTTTTTTTTTTTTTTTGGGACTAATGGTGTTATGGGAATTTCAAATCTATAGTTAGTTTTGTAGATATAACTACTTTAATGATTAAATGGGTGATCAAAGCTCTCGAAGATCTGAAAATTCTTGAAGGCTTGAGTTGTTTTAAAGACAATGATTTATTACCCTTTGAAGATTGAGTGGAGATCATCAAAATCCTTAACAAATATTAGACTGTGTGGATTTATCTGAGACGTCAAATGTTGTTAAAGGGTGCATGTCAACTTCTTTTGTAGTTCCTTTTTTCCCGATGAGGAATGTGAAATTTTTTTTTTTTTTTGGGAGATTGGTTCCTGAATAGAGTGTGCTCTATTTCATTTGATAATTTTTTTTTTTTATCTAGTTTGTTCTTGGTTTAATTTATTTTCTTTATAAAAAAATAATGATGAAAAATCAAAATAAGATTTGAATTTTGACTTTACAAAGTGTTTGCATTTTGTTTGTGAGCTTATAATTTCTAAAAATTAGGATGGATACTTCTCAAATTCTTCTGCCTTTGTAATACAAACAAATAGCAAATTGATTCAATCTTTATAAACTCAAATGGGATCTAGCTACCATATTTTTAGGGGAGTTTGTCATTAATCTTTCATCCCCATTCTACCCTTGAAAATATTGGTATTTACATTCAACTTAGCTCAAAAAAAAAAAAAAGCAAAAAAACAAAACAAAACAAAAACAAAAATTGAAGATTTAAATTTAGTATTTGGTGAGGCTTTGGGAAGGAGCCAAATGGAAGAATAGTACTTGTTGACTCAGCAAGAAATAACAGAAAAGAGTGGAATCAAAGTTAAGAAAATTGAAATTGGAATGAAACTAAAGTTTTTTTTTTCTTTTTGAATAATTTACATTTTATTCTTTATTATTATTATTTATAAAATAGAAATGTGAATAAATATTATATTGTGTTAATTAATTTTTATTTTAAAAAAATGGCATTTTGTACAAGTTTGACCAAAAACAGGTACGAGACGTGTTGATCGCTTCATTCAACATTCTACAACGCATTTGATCATCCAAACGACGTCGTTTCATCAAGTGTTCACACCTATTTTCCAATTCCTCTTTTCCTTTTTTTTTTTTTTTTAAAATGATTTATTAAATGTTATTAATGTTTAGCACACAACCCCTGACCACAATATTCACTTAATTTCAATGCATATGAAGAATACCCTTTTTAAGAAATTTATTTCTTTGTTATAATATTCTAATGTTGCTGTTTTTTAGTTCCATAAATGTATAGATAGGAAGCTAACTATAAGAAAAGATATACGGTTTGATTGATAAGTTTAATTGTGTGTTACATATTGTTTTTTTAAGTGTTTTAATGAAAAAAAAATAGGGTAATTATGGTGAATCTTGAACAAATTTAAAAAAGATTATGCCTTTATTCAATAAATACTTTTTGAGGCTATTAAAAAATATACTTTTTAAGAAAATATTTTTTTGGTTTCTAAGTTCTTATTCTAGTTTTCATTTGATCCTTAAATTTCAAAACATTACACTTTTATTCATGTTTTTTTAGTTTAATTTCTATTTAATCCTGTTGGCGTAGGTACGATTCCAAGTTCTCCTCACTCCTTTGGCCCACTCCTTTTGTCTAGACATGTCTCAAGAGCTGGAGCTAACCTACAAAAGTACTCGCACTGGTGTGGTGCCGCGCCAAGTACACCATGATGCATAAGTTAGTACAATATGTATTTAGCTCGACTAAGTAGAGAGAGAATTTTTTATCTCTTAAAGGCTCACATGGGACTATTTATAAAGTTCATCCTCTGACTCTTGCTTGAGACATGTACAATGTTGACGATGTCAGACTAGATTGACCCTCTAAGTTGCAGGTGCCAATGCAGAGCTTGGCTCAACCATTTCCCCTTTGGTGAAATGAGACGAGCTCGACTAATTGACTTGAGGCCCAAGGGTTTGACTCTCTTTTAGGGTGTGCAAATCCCATGCAGGCTACAAGGCGTCGTTGGACTTGGGTCCACTCATGGGCTTGGACCTTGCCTCATACAACCCTCAACAAGTACTTAGGTGACAAATGTTACAATTTTATCTTTAGGTTTTGAGTTTAGAGTTTCCTTTTCATCTCAGGTGTAGGTTTCAATATTTTACATTGATACCCTCGAGTCTTTTTCTCCCTTTTGATATTTAACATTAACATTTAATTGATTCATTTAAAATAATTATAATATAAATCTTTTGAATTAATTCTAGTGATGGTAAATTAATACAACGGACTAATAGTGAGTATTTAATGAAAAATCAAGACTAAAAGTGTAAAATATAAATCATGAAAATCTAGAATCAAATGGAAACAAAACTCAAATCTAAGAGTAAAAATATAGTATTTTAAAATTTGTAACTAAATAAAAATCAAATTCAGAATTCAGAGATAAATGTATAACACTTTTAAATCTAGAAACTAAATAGAATCTAGATCCAAAATCTAAGAACAAAAAAACGTATTTATGAACCAAAAACGCATCAATATATAGCCTATATTTCATGCAATTCCCCAATTGTAAATTCCATGTTATTTATTTATTTATTTGACTAACATCATGGTATATATGTCTCAAAAAAAAAAAAAAAAAAAAGCACATCATGGTATAAAGTTGATAATTTCTTTTCACACACGTGTGTTTGTGTGTGTTATTTTAAGGTTTTTTTTTTTTTTTTTTTTTTTTTTTCTTTTGAGAACGTGTGTTATTTTAAGCATGGTTCCTTTTGCATTCGTTTACTTTAATTAAACTAATTAAGCCTTTATCATTGAAAAATAGTATTGTAATAAATATTAAATTTCCGTACATTACATAAAATTAAAAGGTAAATGGTTGAAAATGTAAGAGATGAATAAATGGGAGATTATTATTATTATTATTTGAAAGAAAATAAATGGAAGATTATTATTCTAAGAAAAATGAACCACCAACTTATAATGAAAAAGAAGTAATCTTTCGCAAACATGTCTATTCTTTTCTTTTAAATATAAGAATTTATATTCAGTTTAATAATGATTTTGATTTTAGTTTCTATTTTTGAAATCTATTCTTGTTTTCTCTTAAATTTTATACTATGTTTTTCACATTCCGTAAAGAAACAAAAATTTTAAAATGCATTTGAGATTGATTTTGAAATGATTAAACGTAATTTTTAGAAAAAAACTTAGCAGTTAGTTGTGTTTGGTAAAA